>NW_027009248.1:0-40000 GCF_036934945.1 Oncorhynchus masou masou | reverse complement strand
TGTGTGTGTGTGTGTGTGTCTGTTCGTGTGTGTGTGTGTGTCCGTTCGTGTGTGTGTGTCCGTTCGTGTGTGTGTGTCCATTCGTGTGTGTGTGTGTGTCCGTTTGTGTGTGTGTGTGTGTGTGTGTCCGTTCGTGTGTGTGTGTGTGTGTGTGTGTCTGTTCATGTGTGTGTGTGTGTCCGTTTGTGTGTGTGTGTCCGTTTGTGTGTGTGTGTGTGTCCCTTTGTGTGTGTGTCCCTTTGTGTGTGTGTGTCCCTTTGTGTGTGTGTGTCCCTTTGTGTGTGTGTGTGTCCCTTTGTGTGTGTGTGTGTCCCTTTGTGTGTGTGTCCCTTTGTGTGTGTGTCCCTTTGTGTGTGTGTCCCTTTGTGTGTGTGTCCGTTCGCGTGTGTGTCCGTTCGCGTGTGTGTGTGTGTGTGTCCCTGTTCGTGTGTGTGTGTGTGTCCCTGTTCGTGTGTGTGTGTCCCTGTTTGTGTGTGTGTGTGTGTCCCTGTTCTTGTTTGTCCCTGTTCGTGTGTGTGTTTGTGTCCCCGTTCGTGTGTGTGTGTGTGTCCGTTCGTGTGTGTGTGTCCGTTCGTGTGTGTGTGTCCGTTCGTGTGTGTGTGTCCGTTCGTGTGTGTGTGTGTCCGTTCGTGTGTGTGTCCGTTCGTGTGTGTGTCCGTTTGTCCGTTCGTGTGTGTGTGTGTGTGTGTCCGTTCGTGTGTGTGTGTGTGTGTCCGTTCGTGTGTGTGTGTCCGTTCGTGTGTGTGTGTCCATTCGTGTGTGTGTGTGTGTCCGTTTGTGTGTGTGTGTGTGTGTCCGTTCGTGTGTGTGTGTCTGTTCATGTGTGTGTGTGTGTCCGTTTGTGTGTGTGTGTCCGTTTGTGTGTGTGTGTGTGTCCCTTTGTGTGTGTGTCCTTTGTGTGTGTGTGTCCCTTTGTGTGTGTGTGTCCCTTTGTGTGTGTGTGTGTCCTTTGTGTGTGTGTGTGTCCCTTTGTGTGTGTGTGTCCCTTTGTGTGTGTGTCCTTTGTGTGTGTGTCCCTTTGTGTGTGTGTCCGTTCGCGTGTGTGTCCGTTCGCGTGTGTGTGTGTGTCCCTGTTCGTGTGTGTGTGTCCCTGTTCGTGTGTGTGTGTCCCTGTTTGTGTGTGTGTGTCCCTGTTCTTGTTTGTCCCTGTTCGTGTGTGTGTGTGTGTCCCCGTTCGTGTGTGTGTGTGCCCGTTCGTGTGTGTGTGTGTCCGTTCGTGTGTGTGTGTCCGTTCGTGTGTGTGTGTCCGTTCGTGTGTGTGTGTCCGTTTGTGTGTGTGTCCGTTCGTGTGTGTGTCCGTGTGTCCGTTCGTGTGTGTGTGTGTGTGTCCGTGTCGTGTGTGTGTGTGTGTGTCCGTTCGTGTGTGTGTCCGTGTGTCCGTTCGTGTGTGTGTGTGTCCGTGTGTCCGTTCGTGTGTGTGTGTGTCCGTGTGTCCGTTCGTGTGTGTGTGTGTGTGTGTGTCCGTTCGTGTGTGTGTGTGTGTGTGTCCGTTCGTGTGTGTGTGTGTCCGTTCGTGTGTGTGTGTGTCCGTTCGTGTGTGTGTGTGTGTGTCCGTTCGTGTGTGTGTGTGTGTGTCCGTTCGTGTGTGTGTGTGTGTGTGTCCGTTCGTGTGTGTGTGTGTCCGTTCGTGTGTGTGTGTGTCCGTTCGTGTGTGTGTGTGTCCGTTCGTGTGTGTGTGTGTCCGTTCGTGTGTGTGTGTGTGTGTCCGTTCGTGTGTGTGTGTGTGTGTGTCCGTTCGTGTGTGTGTGTGTCCGTTCGTGTGTGTGTGTCCGTTCGTGTGTGTGTGTCCGTTCGTGTGTGTGTGTCCGTTCGTGTGTGTGTGTCCGTTCGTGTGTGTGTGTCTGTTCGTGTGTGTGTGTCCGTTCGTGTGTGTGTCCGTGTGTCCGTTCGTGTGTGTGTGTGTCCGTTCGTGTGTGTGTGTGTGTCCGTTCGTGTGTGTGTGTGTGTGTGTGTCCGTTCGTGTGTGTGTGTGTCCGTTCGTGTGTGTGTGTGTCCGTTCGTGTGTGTGTGTGTGTCCGTTCGTGTGTGTGTGTGTCCGTTCGTGTGTGTGTGTGTCCGTTGGTGTGTGTGTGTGTGTCCCTTTGTGTGTGTGTGTGTGTGTGTGTCCGTTCGTGTGTGTGTGTGTGTGTGTGTGTGTCTGTTCATGTGTGTGTGTGTCCGTTTGTGTGTGTGTGTCCGTTTGTGTGTGTGTGTGTCCGTTCGTGTGTGTGTGTCCGTTCGTGTGTGTGTGTGTCCGTTCGTGTGTGTGTGTGTCCGTTTGTGTGTGTGTCCGTTCGTGTGTGTGTGTCCGTTCGTGTGTGTGTGTCCGTTTGTGTATGTGTCCGTTTGTGTGTGTGTCCGTTTGTTTGTGTGTGTCCGTTTGTGTGTGTGTGTCCGTTTGTGTGTGTCCGTGTGTGTGTGTCCGTTTTTTGTATGTGTGTCCGTTTGTGTGTGTGTCTCCGTTTGTGTGTGTGTCTCCGTGTGTGTGTGTCCGTGTGTGTGTGTCCGTGTGTGTGTGTCCGTTTGTGTGTGTCCGTTTGTGTGTGTGTCCGTTTGTGTGTGTGTGTGTCCGTTTGTGTGTGTGTGTGTGTGTGTGTCCGTTTGTGTGTGTCCGTGTGTGTGTGTCCGTTTTTTGTATGTGTGTCCGTTTGTGTGTGTGTGTCCGTTTGTGTGTGTGTGTCCGTTTGTGTGTGTGTGTCCGTTTGTGTGTGTCCGTGTGTCCGTGTGTGTGTGTGTGTGTGTGTGTGTGTGTGTGTGTGTCCGTTCGTGTGTGTGTGTGTGTCCATAAGTGTGTGTGGGTGGGTACACATGCATATTGAGCTGACTTCAGCTCCACAACGACAAGTGTAGTGTTAAGTAGCCATCATTAAAGAACTATCACTTGTCCACACATAGGATGGTCCTATGTCTCTCCTCTGGCTCAGATGATGCTCTATCAGGTTAGCATCCAGCACCAGCCTAGTTAATGGCCAACTGTGGCGACTCTGTGGCTGAATGCGATTCACAGGAATCACTTTCCCACAATCAAAATCACTTTAGCCGTACAGCGCCATCAAGCAGGACATCAATCATGTCCTATGTAGTTGAGGCGTTGTGGTTTCTGTCTTCAGAGCACCATATTCCCAGTAATATAATCCCTATCTGAGCTGTTAGTCTGGGAAATGGCTCTCTTTCTATATTCTCTGGATGACGAAAGCACTGCATATGTCTGTGTGTACGCATCTCTGCACATCTGTGACGTACCACCGCCACAAAGTGGCCCATCCAGCCGATCCTCCCCCCATGGGAGATTACCCATGGTGCAGTGCGGTGCATTTATGTGCGTCGGGCCGGTGACCTCATAGTGGGCGCCCAGGGCTGAGTATGGCAGACGCGATGTGTCCTGGCATGTTGCTGAAAGTGTGATTCTCTCTGAGCTGGCTGGGAGCCCCCACAACAACTGGGAAGCTGCTGCTATGGAGGGCTCTCTCCCTTTCTCCCTCTCTTGTCTGTCCCTCTAGCCTCTCTATCGCTTTCTCTTCCTCTCTATCGCTTTCTCTTCCTCTCTATCGCTTTCTCTTCCTCTCTATCGTTTTCTCTACCTCTATCGCTTTCTCTACCTCTATCGCTTTCTCTACCTCTCTATCGCTTTCTCTACCTCTATCGTTTTCTCTTCCTCTCTATCGCTTTCTCTTCATCTCAATCGTTTTCTCTACCTCTATCGTTTTCTCTACCTCTCTATCGTTTTCTCTTCCTCTCTATCGCTTTCTCTTCCTCTCTATTGCTTTCTCTACCTCTATCTCTTTCTCTACCTCTCTATCGTTTTCTCTTCCTCTCTATCGCTTTCTCTTCCTCTCTATCGTTTTCTCTTCCTCTCTATCGCTTTCTCTTCCTCTCTATTGTTTTCTCTACCTCTCTATTGCTTTCTCTACCTCTATCGCTTTCTCTACCTCTCTATCGTTTTCTCTTCCTCTCTATCGCTTTCTCTTCCTCTCTATCGCTTTCTCTACCTCTATCGCTTTCTCTACCTCTCTATCGCTTTCTCTTCCTCTCTATCGCTTTCTCTTCCTCTCTATCGTTTTCTCTTCCTCTCTATTGTTTTCTCTACCTCTCTATTGTTTTCTCTACCTCTCTATCATTTTCTCTTCCTCTCTATCGCTTTCTCTTCCTCTCTATCGCTTTCTCTACCTCTATCGTTTTCTCTACCTCTCTATCGCTTTCTCTTCCTCTCTATCGCTTTCTCTTCCTCTCTATCGTTTTCTCTACCTCTATCGCTTTCTCTACCTCTATCGTTTTCTCTTCCTCTCTATCGCTTTCTCTTCCTCTCTATCGTTTTCTCTTCCTCTCTATCGCTTTCTCTTCCTCTCTATTGTTTTCTCTACCTCTCTATTGCTTTCTCTACCTCTATCGCTTTCTCTACCTCTCTATCGTTTTCTCTTCCTCTCTATCGCTTTCTCTACCTCTATCGCTTTCTCTACCTCTATCGTTTTCTCTTCCTCTCTATCGCTTTCTCTTCCTCTCTATCGTTTTCTCTTCCTCTCTATTGTTTTCTCTACCTCTCTATTGTTTTCTCTACCTCTCTATCATTTTCTCTTCCTCTCTATCGTTTTCTCTACCTCTCTATCGCTTTCTCTACCTCTCTATCGTTTTCTCTTCCTCTCTATCGTTTTCTCTACCTCTCTATCGTTTTATCTACCTCTCTATCGTTTTCTCTACCTCTCTATCGTTTTCTCTACCTCTCTATCGTTTTCTCTACCTCTCTATCGCTTTCTCTACCTCTCTATCGTTTTCTCTTCCTCTCTATCGTTTTCTCTACCTCTCTATCGCTTTCTCTACCTCTCTATCGCTTTCTCTACCTCTATCATTTTCTCTTCCTCTCTATCGCTTTCTCTTCCTCTCTATCGCTTTCTCTTCCTCCATTTCTTTCCTCTCTCTTGTCTGTCTCATTTTGCTCAATCTCCTTTTATATAATTCCCTATTTCTCGTTCTCACATTTTAATGTTTTCTCCATCTCTTTCTCTCACTCAGTGATTATTCTCGTCTAGCTTTTTACATCAATAATATTCTATTTAAATATCAAACTTCAGATCTTCAACGTGTCTTTCCATCCTAATCAAATCGTCCGGCCTAAATTACTGCCCGGTCATTTGCATATAACCATAGAACACATCGTATTTGGTCATAATTTCCACATTTACTGTGCTATCGAACTATATGGCTTAAATAAATCTCCCATTTTTCCTGTCATTAATAGTATGTCTTCTTTCCTCTGTGTGGGCAGTCCAAACATTCACCTATTAAACCAGGGGTCATTAAGGCTTAAACATGTCCTCTACTCTCCAATGGTGTCCCATATTAATTCCACAGGCCCAGTGTGTCTGTTTGTGTGTGTGTCTGCCTCAAGGGGCATCACGTCCACCTACCTCACTCCAAACTTACGTTTCTACTACCCACTCATTCTGTGACCTAAATCCTGTGTGTGTGTGTGTGTGTGTGTGTGTGTGTGTGTGGTGAGAAAGAGAAACATAGAGAGGTCATTCCCACAAGGTCTACCCTCTCCTCTCTCTTACTGTACTCTCCCCTCTCTTACTGTACTGTCCCAGCCTCCCTCTGTCCCAGCCTCCCTCTGTCCCAGCCTTCCTCTGAGTTTTCCATGGTACTCTGTGTCCCAGCCTTCCTCTGAGTTTTCCATGGTACTCTGTGTCCCAGCCTTCCTCTGAGTTTTCCATGGTACTCTGTGTCCCAGCCTTCCTCTGAGTTTTCCATGGTACTCTGTGTCCCAGCCTTCCTCTGAGTTTTCCATGGTACTCTGTGTCCCAGCCTTCCTCTGAGTTTTCCATGGTACTCTGTGTCCCAGCCTTCCTCTGAGTTTTCCATGGTACTCTGTGTCCCAGCCTTCCTCTGAGTTTTCCATGGTACTCTGTGTCCCAGTCTTCCTCTGAGTTGTCCATGGTACTCTGTGTCCCAGCCTTCCTCTGAGTTTTCCATGGTACTCTGTGTCCCAGCCTTCCTCTGAGTTTTCCATGGTACTCTGTGTCCCAGCCTTCCTCTGTCCCAGCCTTCCTCTGAGTTTTCCATGGTACTCTGTGTCCCAGCCTTCCTCTGAGTTTTCCATGGTACTCTGTGTCCCAGCCTTCCTCTGAGTTTTCCATGGTACTCTGTGTCCCAGCCTTCCTCTGAGTTTTCCATGGTACTCTGTGTCCCAGCCTTCCTCTGAGTTTTCCATGGTACTCTGTGTCCCAGCCTTCCTCTGAGTTTTCCATGGTACTCTGTGTCCCAGCCTTCCTCTGAGTTTTCCATGGTACTCTGTGTCCTCTGTGCCTGGAAGATGCACCTTTAACCAACATTCCAATTGAAATTAAATGAAAAGGAATGGATCGAGGTGGGGTTCTACAATCTTTTGGTCTACAGTTGTTTTGTGGCGGCGTCATCTTGGTTTTTGGAGCAAAATGACAAAAGTAGACTGACTGCCTGAGTGTCTTGACACTGCTGTTTGTGTTGACACTGCTGTTGTCGTCAGATAGGAAGTTTGTGGAAGCGACTGGTTATCTCTAGCTATTATATCAGGGCTCTGCTGAGCAGAGAGAGGATTGTGAGTTAGCCCTCTAAGTCGGTGCACATTTAGTTTTTTGCCCAAGCACTACACAGCTGATTCAGATAACCTTCTTATCATCATGCTGGGATCATTTGAAACAGCTGTGTAGTGCTTGGGCAAAAACCACAACGTGTTCCCAGGGGGGCCCCAGGACCCAGTTTGAGAACCCCTGGTCTAAGAGACTTCAGTTAAACTGTCTCTCCCTTTCTCCATCTCTTTCTCAATAACCCTCCATATCTCTCTCTGTCTCTCTCTTTGTTGATATCCCTCCATATCTCTCTCTGTCTCTCTCTTTGTTGATATCCCTCCATATCTCTCTCTGTCTCTCTCTTTGTTGATATCCCTCCATATCTCTCTCTGTCTCTCTCTTTGTTGATATCCCTCCATATCTCTCTCTGTCTCTCTCTTTGTTGATATCCCTCCATATCTCTCTCTGTCTCTCTCTTTGTTGATATCCCTCCATATCTCTCTCTCTTTTTCTCTCTTTGTTGATATCCCTCCATATCTCTCTCTTTCTTTTTCTCTCTTTGTTGATATCCCTCCATATCTCTCTCTCTCTTTCTCTCTTTGTTGATATCCCTCCATATCTCTCTCTTTTTCTCTTTGTTGATATCCCTCCATATCTCTCTGTCTCTCTCTTTGTTGATATCCCTCCATCTCTCTCTCTTTTTTCTCTCTTTGTTGATATCCCTCCATATCTCTCTCTCTGTCTTTGTTGATATCCCTCCATATCTCTCTGTCTTTGTTGATATCCCTCCATATCTCTCTCTCTGTCTTTGTTGATATCCCTCCATATCTCTCTCTGTCTTTGTTGACATCCCTCCATATCTCTCTGTCTTTGTTGATATCCCTCCATATCTCTCTGTCTTTGTTGATATCCCTCCATATCTCTCTCTGTCTTTGTTGATATCCCTCCATATCTCTCTCGCTCTGTCTTTGTTGATATCCCTCCATATCTCTGTCTTTGTTGACATCCCTCCATATCTCTCTCTGTCTTTGTTGATATCCCTCCATATCTCTCTCTCTCTTTGTTGATATCCCTCCATATCTCTCTCTCTCTCTCTCTCTCTCTCTCTCTCTTTGTTGATATCCCTCCATATCTCTCTCTCTCTCTCTTTGTTGACATCCCTCCATATCTCTCTCTCTCTTTGTTGACATCCCTCCATATCTCTCTCTTTGTTGACATCCCTCCATATCTCTCTCTCTCTCTGTTGATATCCCTCCATATCTCTCTCTTTGTTGATATCCCTCCATATCTCTCTCTCTCTTTGTTGATATCCCTCCATATCTCTCTCTCTCTCTTTGTTGATATCCCTCCATATCTCTCTCTCTCTTTGTTGATATCCCTCCATATCTTGCTCTCTTTGTTGATATCCCTCCATCTCTCTCTCTCTCTGTTGATATCCCTCCATATCTCTCTCTCTCTCTCTCTCTTTGTTGATATCCCTCCATATCTCTCTCTCTCTTTGTTGATATCCCTCCATATCTCTCTCTCTCTCTTTGTTGATATCCCTCCATATCTCTCTCTCTCTCTTTGTTGATATCCCTCCATATCTCGCTCTCTCTTTGTTGATATCCCTCCATATCTCTCTCTCTCTGTTGATATCCCTCCATATCTCTCTCTCTCTCTCTCTCTTTGTTGATATCCCTCCATATCTCTCTCTCTTTTGTTGATATCCCTCCATATCTCTCTCTCTTTGTTGATATCCCTCCATGTCTCTCTCTTTTGTTGATATCCCTCCATATCTCTCTCTCTCTCTTTGGTGATATCCCTCCATATCTCTCTCTCTCTTTGTTGACATCCCTCCATATGTCTCTCTCTCTCTTTGTTGATATCCCTCCATATCTCTCTCTCTCTCTCTTTGTTGATATCCCTCCATATCTCTCTCTCTCCCTCTTTGTTGATATCCCTCCATATCTCTCTCTCTCTCTCTTTGTTGATATCCCTCCATATCTCTCTTTCTCTCTCTTTGTTGATATCTCTCCATATCTCTCTCTCTCTTTGTTGATATCCCTCCATATCTCTCTCCTCTTTCAGACCCAGTCTTTAAATATTTGGGCTTACAGCAATGGTCTATGTAGTAGTTAAGTGAGGTATTTGTTTTGTGGATGAAAGAAGCTCTAATTGAGGTGAAAGTGTTTCTGTGTTGCGCTCTTTGATTCTGTTGAGGATGCATCACATCCAAGCTCTGCATGGTGCAATAAAGGCCTGTTAAATCCTGCCTCTCTCTCTCTCTCTGCCTCTCTGCCTCTCTCTCCCTCTACCTCTCTCTCTCTCTACCCCTCTCTCTCTCTCTCTCTCTGCCTCTATCTGTCTCTCTCTGCCTCTCTCTCTCTCTCTCTGCCTCTCTCTACCTCTACCTTTCTCTCTCTCTACCTCTCTCTCTCTCTCTCTGCCTCTCTCTGCCTCTCTCTCTGCCTCTCTCTCTGCCTCTCTCTGCCTCTCTCTCACTCGCTCACTCTCTGCCTCTCTCTCTCACTCTCTCTCACTCTCTGCCTCTCTCTCTGCCTCCTCTCTCTGCCCCTCTCTCTCTCTGCCTCTCTCTCTGCCTCTCTCTCTGCCTCTCTCTCTCTGCCTCTCTCTCTCTGCCTCTCTCTCTCTGCCTCTCTCTCTCTCTGCCCCTCTCTCTCTCTATACCTATCTGCCTCTCTCTCTCTCTACCTCCACAGAGGGAGATAGTGCCGTCCACGCGCCTGGCTGTCATTCCCCCGGCCTTCAGCACTCGGGCCCTGGCTGCACAAGCCACTGAGTACACCTTCGCCTACATCCAGGTCCCACAAGATGTAAGTTTGCGTTTTCCTTGATGGTCAAAAAGCTACATTTTAGTCTCATCTGACCAGAGTACCTTCTTTCATATGTTTAGGGAGTCTCCCACATGCCTTTTGGTGAACACCAAACGTGTTTGCATATTTTCTTCTTCAAGCAATGACCTTTTTCTGGCCACTCTTCCGTAAAGCCCAGCTCTGTGGAGTGTACGGCTTAAAGTGGTCCTATGGAGAGATACTCCAATCTCCACTGTAGAGATGGCAGCTCCTTCAGGGTTATCTTTGGTCTCTTTGTTGCCTCTCTGATTAATGCCCTCCTTACCTGGTCCATGAGTGTTGCTGGGCGGCCCTCTCTTGGCAGGTTTGTTGTGGTGCCATATTCTTTCAATTTTTTAAGAATGGATTTAATGGTGCTCTGTTGAATGTTCAAAGTTTCTGATATTTTTTTTATAACCCAACCCTTATCGGTTCTTCTCCACACCTTTTCCCTGACCTGTTTGGAGAGCTCCTTGGTCTTCATGGTACCGCTTGCTTGGTGGTGCCCCTTGCTTAGTGGTGTTGCAGACTCTGGGGCCTTTCAGAACAGGTGTATGTATATATATATATATCGCTTTATTTGACTAATTATGTGACTTCTGAAGGTAATTGGTTGCACCAGATCTTATTTAGGGGCTTCATAGCGAAGGGTTGACTACATATGAACGCACCACTTTTCCTTCTTTTTTCTTGTATAATTTGGACTGTTTTGTGTATGTCCATTACATGAAATACAAATACAAATCTACTTAAATTACAGGTTGTAATGCAACATAACAGGAAAAATGCCAAGGGGGATGTATACTTTTGCAAGGCACTGTACATACACATATACACATACATACACACATACATATATGAAGTGTGTGTGTGTGTGTGTGTGTGTGTGTGTGTGTGTGTGTGTGTGTACAGCTCTAATTATGCTGGTAACCAGTTTATAATAGCAATAAGGCACCTCAGAGTCTGTAATATATGGCCAATATACAACGGCTAAGTTCTGTATCCACGCGTTGCGTCGTGCCTCAGAAGCCCTTAGCCATGCTTTATTAGCCATACAGTGGGGCAAAAAAGTATTTAGTCAGCCAATTGTGCAAGTTCTCCCACTTAAAAAGATGAGAGGCCTGTAATTTTCATCATAGGTACACTTCAACTATGACAGACAAAATGAGAGAAAAAAAATCCAGAAAATCACATTGTAGGATTTTGAATGAATTTATTTGCAAATTATGGTGGAAAATAAGTATTTGGTCACCTACAAACAAGCAAGATTTCTGGCTCTCACAGACCTGTAACTTCTTCTTTAAGAGGCTCCTTTGTCCTCCACTCGTTACCTGTATTAATGGCACCTGTTTGAACTTGTTATCAGTATAAAAAACACCTGTCCACAACCTCAAACAGTCACACTCCAAACTCCACTATGGCCAAGACCAAAGAGCTGTCATAGGACACCAGAAACAAAATTGTAGACCTGCACCAGGCTAGGAAGACTGAATCTGCAATAGGTAAGCAGCTTGGTTTGAATAAATCAACTGTGGGAGCAATTATTAGGAAATGGAAGACATACAAGACCACTGATACTCTCCCTTGATCTGGGGTTCCACTCAAGATCTCACCCCGTGGGGTCAAAATGATCACAAGAGCGGTGAGCAAAAATCCCAGAACCACACGGGGGGACCTAGTGAATGACCTGCAGAGAGCTGGGACCAAAGTAACAAAGCCTACCATCAGTAACACACTACGCCGCCAGGGACTCAAATCCTGCAGTGCCAGACGTGTCCCCCTGCTTAAGCCAGTACATGTCCAGGCCCATCTGAATTTTGCTAGAGAGCATTTGGATGATATAGAAGAAGATTGGGAGAATGTCATATGGTCAGATGAAACCAAAATATAACTTTTTGGTAAAAACTCATGCTTTGGGGCTGTTTTTCTGCAAAGGGACCAGGATGACTGATCCGTGTAAAGGAAAGAATGAATGGGGCCATGTATCATGACATTTTGAGTGAAAACCTCCTTCCATCAGCAAGGGCATTGAAGATGAAACGTGGCTGGGTCTTTCAGCATGACAATGATCCCAAACATACCGCCCGGGCAACGAAGGAGTGGCTTTGTAAGAAGCATTTCAAGGTCCTGGAGTGGCCTAGCCAGTCTCCAGATCACAACCCCATAGAAAATCTTTGGAGGGAGTTGAAAGTCCGTGTTGCCCAGCAACAGCCCCAAAACATCACTGCTCTAGAGGAGATCTGCATGGAGGAATGGGTCAAAATACCAGCAACAGTGTGTGAAAACCTTGTGAAGACTTACAGAAAACGTTTGACCTCTGTCTTTGGCAACAAAGGGTATATAACAAAGTATTGAAGTATTTGGTCAATAACAAAAGTTTATTTTCCACCAAAATTTGCAAATAAATTCATAAAAAATCCTACAATGTGATTTTCTGGATTTTCTTTTCTCATTTTGTCTGTCATAGTTGAAGTGTACCTATGATGAAAATTACAGGCCTCTCATCTTTTTAAGTGGGAGAACTTGCACAATTGGTGGCTGACTAAATACTTTTTTTGCCCCACTGTATACCACACCCCCCCCGGGCCTTATGGCTTAAGTATGAGCAGTGTATATACAGTGTATGTACATACTGTACAGTCTATATATATATATATATATATATATATACGCACACACTAATAACCGGGCCCTGTTTGAGAGCCCTAGTCTTTAATCACTATAGGTCTGTACTTGTGTATCTGGGTGTGTCTGACTCAACACTCTGTGTTTTTACTATGTCAAGCACTCTGAAGTGCTTTAGTGTTATAGCAGTGTTAAAATCCTGGATTTCTCAGAAGCCCGTAATGATCTGAGTGGGGATCACATAGCTAAGATCAAAACACGTAGTTTGGTCTGAGTGGGGATCACATAGCTAAGATCAAAACACATGGTTTGTCTGAGTGGAGATCACATAGCTATGATCAAAACACATGGTTTGTCAGAATGGGGATCACATAGCTAAGATCAAAACACATGGTTTGTCAGAATGGGGATCACATAGCTAAGATCAAAACACATGGTTTGTCAGAATGGGGATCACATAGCTAAGATCAAAACACATGGTTTGTCAGAATGGGGATCACATAGCTAAGATCAAAACACATGGTTTGTCAGAATGGGGATCACATAGCTAAGATCAAAACACATGGTTTGTTCTGAACTGAAACGGTGTATTTTTACATCTGTCTAAGCTTAGTGTGTGTCCTAGCCTAGGATGTCTATTTTTGTGATTCTGTTGTGTGTGCCCGATCGTGTGTGCGTGCGTGCGTGCGTGCACGTCCTTTTGTGTGTGTGTGTGTCTGTCCATGCATGTGTTTGTAATGTGTGTGTCCTTACCCAATATGTATATTTGTTTATTTTCGAGTGTGTGTCTGGGTTCAAGGTGTGTGTGTTGTCCCCTCTCCACTGAGTCAGTGTGAAGCTGCAGCAGGGTGATGTGGGCCATCTGTCCGCCCAGGCCTCAGCCTCACCTCCACTCTCTACAGCTGACACAGCTCTCTACCTCTCTCTACCTCGCTCTCCCCCTTTTTCTCTCTCCACCTTTGTCTTTCTACCGCTCTTTCATTTGATCTGTCTTTTTCACCATTTCCCTTTCTTTATCTACCTCCCTCTTTCTGGCTCTTTTATTTCTCTCTCTCTCTGTCTCTCTCTGCCTCTGTTGGCTCTTGTTTGGTTCCTGTTTTCTTTATTCAATTCAATTCAAGGGGCTTTATTGGAATGGGAAAATATGTTTACATTGCCAAAGCAAATGTTTTCTTTATCTCAGGGGTACTTACCCTTCTTCTTTATATCCTCTCTCTCTTTCAGCTAATATTTCTCTCTTCTCTTCTGTCCCTAAATCTCTGGTCAGATCTCTCCCTCTCAATCTCTCTTGCATTACTCTCCCTCTCAATCTCTTGCTCTCTCTCTCTCTCCCTCTCAATCTCTCTTAATCTCCCTCTTGCTCTCTCTCTCTCTCCCTCTCAATCTCTCTCATTCTCAATCTCTCTTGCGCTCCCTCTCTCTCGCTTTCTCTCTCCCTCTCAATCTCTTGCTCTCTCTCTTGCTCTCTCCCTCTCCCTCTCAATCTCTCTTGCTCTCTCCCTCTCAATCTCTCTTGCTCTCTCCCTCTCCCTCTCAATCTCTCTTGCTCTCTCCCTCTCCCTCTCAATCTCTCTTGCTCTCTCCCTCTCAATCTATCTTGCTCTCTCCCTCTCAATCTCTCTTGCTCTGTTTTTTTCCTCTTCCCTCTCTCTCTGGGCCTGTTACTAGTGGTGACAGCGTTTCTCCCCAGATGCCCTCTCTGCCATGCCACCTGGAGTAGAGAGGGTGCTGCCTGGTCTCTCACTCACCTGCTGTTACTCAAACTGGCCAGTGGCCACACAGACAAACACACACACACTGTCCGTCAGTCATTCACTTAGACACATATTGATATTAATACATGCATATACGTTAAACATATATAATACATTCTCCTCTGTTAGCATACATAGTTGAATGCATAGTTATGACCATCCACACACTGGTCCATTTCAGGCGCATGCTAGTACTAACCTTGTTACAGTGTCCTGTCCCACTCAGCAGAAGGCCCTGTTAGTGTCCTATCCCACTCAGCAGAAGGCCCTGTTAGTGTCCTGTCCCACTCAGCAGAAGGCCCTCATTCATATTGCATATCCCCACCCTGTCCCCTTGGCTCTCTCTCCTCCTCTCTCTTTCTCGCCCAGTCCAATTGGCTCTCTTTCTCCCTCTATCCGTCTCTCTCACCACCTCTCCCTCCCTCTCTCGCCCTGAGCTCCCCCGCGGAGTGTGAGACAAGCTGACCACAGGAAGAAGAAGAAACAAACAGCCCCTCAGTTTTCCCCCTTGAACACTCAGCATCCCTCTCCACACACACAGAGACACACACCACATTCACACCCCAAGGGCAGCTTGCTCGGGGGTTGCCATGGAGACAGGACCAGGGCAAGGAGGAAGGAGAGCAAGCGAGAGGGACAGAGCAATGATGAATGGGGGATGTTGGGGTGTACTCAATTGATCCCTGTTTTTTAAAACCATGGCGGGGCGTGTCTTATTGCTCCTCAATACTCCTAATTGGCTTCCTTGTCTCGCTCTCTGAGCACAATATGAGTCCCTTTTATTAGAGGGCTAAAGATTTCAGGATAAACTGTTCTGGCTCAACAGCCTCCAGCAGGGTGACCTAACCCCTTGACCCCCCCTCTCCTCCTCTTCCACCCCCGTTAGGAGGATGCGCGTGCTGACGTGGTGGACAGCCTGGTGCGGGACATCCAGAACACCCAGTGTCTCCTCAACGTGGAGCACAGCGGCGTCACCTGCCCCCATGTCACACTGCAGTTCGCCGACTCCAAGGACGACGTGGGCCTCAGCCTGGTCAAGGAGGGCATGGTCATGGTGGACGTGCGGAAAGAGAAGCACCTGCAGAAAATGGTAGGAAAATGGCCGTCTTGGCGGAATTCGAAGAGTGAAGTGAAAGTTATGTTTACCTTAAGTTTTCAGTTTTTTAACTGTCAGAGCACTATGGCCAAAACAGATGTGTTTTATGTACCAGGGCTAGCATTGGGCTAGCATTGGGCTAGCATTGGGCCAAATGTATTGGCGTTAGAGTTGAGAAAAGGTTACGCTGACATGTGCCAGACGTTTTCAGGTCATAGTGACTTTGTCAGGGCCAAAACATGATACTGGGTGACAGTGTATGTGACTGGCTGGCTGTGAAGGGTCTAGTCTATTTCAACAAGGCTGTTCACCTCACGCTACCATGCTAACAGGTCAGTGTTTTTTGTTATGAATAAGTGCTAGCATGTGGCTAAATGCTGACGTGTTTAGTAATCCAAAATGAAGACCGATCTGAAGCGATGCATCTCTCCGCTCCTCTCTGTACGTCTAGCGTTCAGCAGGACAGGCCCCTGTGACGGCGGCCATTTTGTAATGTCATGAAGTGCAGCTCGTTTGCCTTTCCTCATTATGCTAATTCAGCTGGCAGACTCAAAACCTCTCTGTAAATGAAAGATAAAGGCACAAAACTGAAATATTTATTCCTGGCGCAATTACCGCTCCTACACGCCCCGACATTAGTCCACTCTTTCATTTAGGTACAAATTGGCACACACACGTTCACACACAAAGACACAGAAATGGGCTCACCGGTCAGAACACAAACACTCATAAACATATGAATCCACACAGAATGTTATACTTAATCACCCTCGTTTCCCTATACCACCACTAACGTTTTACAACCCATTGAAAGACACTTAGTCAGCCCACGTCAGTCAATAAGTAACTGTATAGTGTGTATTTGTTGCCAGGGAGCTCACCTCTTTGGGCCACTGAGACTGTAAACAGTATTGTGTTGAAACGACACACTGGAACAGAGTCAGAGCAGTGATTAAAACCCAGCTGTCCACTGAAGCAGGCTGATAGAGCCATGCAGTCTGAACCCAGCTGTCCACTGAAACAGGCTGATAGAGCCATGCAGTCTGAACCCAGCTGTCCACTGAAACAGGCTGATAGAGCCATACAGTCTGAACCCAGCTGTCCACTGAAACAGGCTGATAGAGCCATACAGTCTGAACCCTGCTGTCCACTGAAACAGGCTGATAGAGCCATACAGTCTGAACCCTGCTGTCCACTGAAACAGGCTGATAGAGCCATGCAGTCTGAACCCAGCTGTCCACTGAAACAGGCTGATAGAGCCATGCAGTCTGAACCCAGCTGTCCACTGAAACAGGCTGATAGAGCCATGCAGTCTGAACCCAGCTGTCCACTGAAGCAGGCTGATAGAGCCATGCAGTCTGAACCCAGCTGTCCACTGAAACAGGCTGATAGAGCCAGTCTGAACCCTCCCACTGAAACAGGCTGATAGAGCCATGGTCTGAACCCTGCTGTCCACTGAAACAGGCTGATAGAGCCATGCAGTCTGAACCCAGCTGTCCACTGAAACAGGCTGATAGAGCCATGCAGTCTGAACCCTGCTGTCCACTGAAACAGGCTGATAGAGCCATGCAGTCTGAACCCAGCTGTCCACTGAAACAGGCTGATAGAGCCATGCAGTCTGAACCCAGCTGTCCACTGAAACAGGCTGATAGGCTGAGTCTGAACCCAGCTGTCCACTGAAGCAGGCTGATAGAGCCATGCAGTCTGAACCCAGCTGTCCACTGAAGCAGGCTGATAGAGCCATGCAGTCTGAACCCAGCTGTCCACTGAAGCAGGCTGATAGAGCCATGCAGTCTGAACCCAGCTGCCCACTGAAGCAGGCTGATAGAGCCATGCAGTCTGAACCCAGCTGCCCACAGGCTGAAGCCATGCAGCTGATAGAGCAGGCTGATAGAGCCAGTCTGAACCCAGCCAGCAGGCTGATAGAGCCATGCAGTCTGAACCCAGCTGCCCACTGAAGCAGGCTGATAGAGCCATGCAGTCTGAACCCAGCTGCCCACTGAAGCAGGCTGATAGAGCCATGCAGTCTGAACCCAGCTGCCCACTGAAGCAGGCTGATAGAGCCATGCAGTCTGAACCCAGCTGCCCACTGAAGCAGGCTGATAGAGCCATGCAGTCTGAACCCAGCTGCCCACTGAAGCAGGCTGATAGAGCCATGCAGTCTGAACCCAGCTGCCCACTGAAGCAGGCTGATCCACTCTGAACCCAGCTGCCCACTGAAGCAGGCTGATAGAGCCATGCAGTCTGAACCCAGCTGCCCACTGAAGCAGGCTGATAGAGCCATGCAGTCTGAACCCAGCTGCCCACTGAAGCAGGCTGATAGAGCCATGCAGTCTGAACCCAGCTGCCCACTGAAGCAGGCTGATAGAGCCATGCAGTCCCAGCTGCCCACTGAAGCAGGCTGATAGAGCCATGCAGTCTGAACCCAGCTGCCCACTGAAGCAGGCTGATAGAGCCATGCAGTCTGAACCCAGCTGCCCACTGAAGCAGGCTGATAGAGCCATGCAGTCTGAACCCAGCTGCCCACTGAAGCAGGCTGATAGAGCCATGCAGTCTGAACCCAGCTGCCCACTGAAGCAGGCTGATAGAGCCATGCAGTCTGAACCCAGCTGCCCACTGAAGCAGGCTGATAGAGCCATGCAGTCTGAACCCAGCTGCCCACTGAAGCAGGCTGATAGAGCCATGCAGTCTGAACCCAGCTGCCCACTGAAGCAGGCTGATAGAGCCATGCAGTCTGAACCCAGCTGCCCACTGAAGCAGGCTGATAGAGCCATGCAGTCTGAACCCAGCTGCCCACTGAAGCAGGCTGATAGAGCCATGCAGTCTGAACCCAGCTGTCCACTGAAGCAGGCTGATAGAGCCATGCAGTCTGAACCCAGCTGTCCACTGAAGCAGGCTGATAGAGCCATGCAGTCTGTCAGGCCTGTTTGTCTTATGCTGGTCATGTCCCCTGTGCTGCTCCCTCTGAAACGATGCAGCCTGTTCAGACTGGGATGTGAAGGCTCTGGGCGCATCTCTTTCATTGATATAGTCTAAAGTGGTATTGTTTTAATAGTCTAAAAGAGGGGAGGGGGGCTAGACAGGTGAAAGCACCCTGAAGGCCTTCTACCTTATCACTTTAAAGTCCCCCTGGCAAACAAAGCTCCTCTGTCAGCTAAAGACTGACCACTAACTGAGCTCAGCTTCCATTTCCTCAAATGGCCTTTATTTTGAATTGTTTAAAGCTGGAATGCTTAGTGGTGAAACTCCCACGTCCGTTTGTGATATTACAACAACGAACACAGTTTTTTCCCACCTGACATCATTGTATTCCAGATGACAAATTGATGTTCTCAGGCGCTGGTCTTGGAGGAGAGCGGGATTTGTTAGATGTATTTGAAGGGAAACTCTGTTTGTTTTGTGGATATGCCCTGTAGCACTTAAGCGTTGTCCTTCCAATAAAGATAGACAATATAAGTATAATCGTAAATGTATTTCCCTGCTGCTATTATTGTTGGAGAGAAAAAGAGGGAGGTTGATGGAGAGAACGGCAGAGAATGGGGGATGGATAAATAGAGAGAGAGGGATAGATATATAGAGAGAGAGGGGAAAATAATGGAGAGAGTGAGGGGATAGAGAGAGGAGAGAACGACAGAATGTGGGATGGATAAATAGAAAGAGGAGAAAATTGAGTGTGAGGGGGATAGATATAGAGAGAGAAGAGAAAATAGAGAGTGAGGTGGATAGAGAGAGGAGAGAACTACAGAGAATGGGGATGGATAAATAGAGAGAGAGAGAGAGAGAGAGAAAATAATGGAGCAAGTGAGGGATAGAGAGAGGAGAGAACGACCGAATGGGGGATGGATAAATAGAGAGAGGAGAAAATGGAGAGAGTGAGAGGGATAGATATAGAGAGAGAGGAGAAAATGGAGAGAGCGGGGGGGATAGATATAGAGGAAAAAATGGAGAGAGTGAGAGGGATAGAGAGAGGAGAAAATGGAGAGAGTGAGAGGGATAGACATAGAGAGAGGAGAAAATGGAGAGAGTGGGGATAGATATAGAGAGAGGAGAAAATGGAGATAGATATAGAGAGAGGAGAAAATGGAGAGAGTGAGAGGGATAGAGAGAGGAGAAAATGGAGAGAGTGAGAGGGATAGACATAGAGAGAGGAGAAAATGGAGAGAGGGAGGGGGATAGATATAGAGAGAGAGGAGAAAATGGAGAGAGGGAGGGGGATAGAGAGTGAGAGAGAGAGAAGGCGGGAGCCAGCCAGAGGAGGTGTGGAGGGGAAGATAAAGAGCTGAGATAGGGAGAGTGCGGTCTGAGTCAGGCGCAGTAAAACCAGGCATGCATCACTGCAGGGCCAGAGTGGCTAACTTTAAGAGCACAGAGCCGTGACGGGCAGTTAGCTAGAGGCCCCCCAACACAGAGGACGAGCTGAAGAGCCCACACACGTTATTGCATAGGCTAGTTGTTGCTTAGTATTCGGCCTACACAGTAATACATAGAAATGATGGTTGATATTACTATAGAAATAGGATTACCATTTTCTGGATATTACATCAATACATAGTGATGACATGACATAGACATATGTATATTCACAGGTATTACATTTGAAATCAGAGGTTAGTATGTTATTGCATATCAGGTTACTATAGCATCAAAACAGCCATCTGTTTGCTTTAGTGCAGGGATGTGGAATACATCTCAGGTGTGTTGCAGTGGCTAATGTGTGATCAAATGAAAGCTCCTGGCCTGCATGTTGTCAATGATTAATGGCTTATGGCTTATTACATACAAACACATATTGCTGGGCATTGATATTCCACGAGGACATAGCTGGTATTCATCCAGACTGGAACACACACTCCTGTCACACATCATGTGTACACACACACACACACACACACACACACACACACACACACACACACACACACACACACACACACACACACACACACACACACACACACACACACACACACACACACACACACACACACACACACAGTATCTTACTGAGATAATATTCATTCAGACTGGATCACACACTCCTGTCACACATCATGTGTACACACACACACACACACACACACACACAGTATCTTACTGAGATAATATTCATTCAGACTGGATCACACACTCCTGTACCTCTCACTGGTGGTACTGTAGTAGAGCTCAACAGTGTATCCAGATAGTGCATCACCCTCCCAAGCTACTCTACTGTCGGGCGGAGATAGCGGATCACCCTCCCAAGCTACTCCACTGTCGGGTGGAGATAGTGCATCACCCTCCGAAGCTACTCCACTGTCGGGTGGAGATAGTGCATCACCCTCCCAAGCTACTCTACTGTCGGGTGGAAATAGTGCATCACCCTCCCAAGCTACTCCACTGTCGGGTGGAGATAGTGCATCACCCTCCCAAGCTACTCTACTGTCGGGTGGAGATAGTGCATCACCCTCCCAAGCTACTCCACTGTCGGGTGGAGATAGTGCATCACCCTCCCAAGCTACTCCACTGTCGGGTGGAGATAGTGCATCACCCTCCCAAGCTACTCCACTGTCGGGTGGAGATAGTGCATCACCCCCCAAGCTACTCCACTGTCTTGAGTTTGAGTTTATTTTATTTTTACAGGGACAGTGCACATTAATCAACGTTTCAGTAAAAGACAGGTTTTAGCCAACCGGCTCATTTTCAACCGCAGTCCCTTGGCAGGTTTTTAAAAACAATTACAATATAGACAATCATTGAGCAGTGAGCACACGCAGAGCAACATAGGACAAGCAAGACACAGCATGCAGACAGAGCAACATAGGACAAGCAAGACACAGCACGTAGACAGAGCAACATAGGACAAGCAAGACACAGCACACAGACAGAGCAACATAGAACAAGCAGCATGCAGACAGAGCAACATAGGACAAGCAAGACACAGCATGCAGACAGAGCAACATAGGACAAGCAAGACACAGCAGGCAGACAGAGAAACATAGGACAAGCAAGACGCAAGACGCAGCACGCAGACAGAGCAACATAGGACAAGCAGCACGCAGACAGAGCAACATAGGACAAGCAAGACACAGCAGGCAGACAGAGCAACATAGGACAAGCAAGACACAGCATACAGACAGAGCAACATATGACAAGCAAGACACAGAACGCAGACAGAGCAACATAGGACAAGCAAGACAGCATGCAGACAAAGCAACATAGGACAAAAAGCAGCAAGACAAATTTCATAAAAGCAACAGTGTTTCCACACCTCACAAGCTACAGACAACAGACAACATGGAAAGCAGCAATACACTGCTAGGGACCATGTTCACAAATCTGATTGACCTTTAGCCATGTCTTCATGCATTTTGTGAAAGTGTGATAGGTGGTGCAGTTATGTGTGTCTGATGGCAGTGTATTCCAGACATGGGAAGTTCTCACAGAGAAAGCGAATTTACTCAAGGTGCTTTTCCTTAAGGGAACTATACAGTCACCTCTCATGGCAGACCTTGTGGATCTGCTGCCATATGTTTGGGTTTTCTGTTTAACAGAAGTACTGAGTGGAGGGGGAGGAGCCAGGCCATTTAGGATCTTGAATACAAGACATGCGTCGGAAAATTGCACAAGATTTTCCCAACTCAGGAGCTCATGCTTTCTGAGGATGTAACAGTGATGATGGCTATTGGGCTTCCTATCAAGCCCTTTGAGAGCATGTTTGCAGGCAGACTGAATGGGTTTTAATGTTGTACAGCAAGCTTAGCCCCAACTAGTCAAGCAGTATGTTTAGTGGGGAAGTATCATAGATTTGAAGTACAGTTTTGCTACCTCTGTAGTCAAACAATTTCGTATAAAACGGAAATTAGCTAGGTTGAATTTGGTTATTTGAATGACCTTTTTCACCTGCTTTTTAAAAGAGAAGTTGGAATCAAGTATGATGCCAAGGTACTTAAAATCAGATACCACCTGTAGCTTCTCCCCTGATACATAGACATCTGGCTCAGTAGCATCTGTTGCCCTCTTTGTGAAGAACACGCAGACAGTTTTTTTCACATTGAGATGCAAGCATGAGTCACTGAGCAACTTTGTAACTTGGACCATTACAGTAGTGAGTTCTTGTGCAGCTTGTTGTTTGCTCTTTGCATGCACATATATCACTATCATCTGCATACATTTGAACTTCAGACCCAGTACAGACAGAAGGCAGATCATTAATGTACAGGCTGAACAGGAGGGGCCCCAGTATTGACCCTTGGGGCACACCCACATCATAGCTAAGAGTGGGCGACAGCTCATTGCTCACTCTGAAACAGAGTTCTGCCTTCGAGGTATGATTTCTTCCATCTCAATGCATCGGGGAAAAGTTGAACTTGGACAATTTTGTGATGAGAACCTCATGGTTAACAGTATCAAAAGCCTTCCTTAGGCCCAGAAACACAGTCCCAGCAACGCCCCCTTTGTCCATCTTGGACTTCACATTTTCCTGAAGAAAGAATTTGGTCGTTTCTGTGGAGTGTTTCACTCAGATGCCAAACTGCATGGAGTGTAATGTGAAGGGGCTGTTGTTGAGGTGGGCAATGAGTTGTTCTGCTACACACTTTTCAACAACCTTCGACACCACAGGTAGAATACTAATGGGCCTGTAGTTACTCACGTCAGCAGGGTCACCCGATTTAAAGATGGCCATTATTATGGCTGACTTCCATACCCTTGGAAACACCCGAGACCAATATATGTGTTGGTGACCTTAGTAATGGGGCCATTGAGTGACTCTTTGTATTTAAGAAAGGTAGAGTCCATCCCAAACACATCTTTGGCTTTAGAGTTCTTTAGTGAGCGAATCACCTTGTTCACCTTTGACTCAGGAACCTCCCTTATGATGAAGACAGGTTAAGTGTCATTCACTAGCACTGAGCCCAATAAACCAGGGGAGGGGTTCTATGTCAGTACCCTGACAGAGTCAATAAAGTAGGAATAAAAGGCTATTGCTATTTTTGCTGCATCCTGTGTTAAATTGTTATTCACCATAATTTCTAGTCTTTTTGCAATGTTACTATGGTCCTTCCCTGTTAACTTTTTTAGATTCTCCCAGATAAATTTAGAATTTCCCTTTGCTTCACCAATTATGTTAATAGAAAAGTTTGCCTTGGCCTGTCTGATTTCTTTCATCAACTTATTTCCCAACATGGTAAACCTACGTCTGTCTTGCTCTAATTTGGATCTTAGGGCTATTTTTAGAGCATAATCTCGTTCTTTCAGTTTCCAGATTTCTCCATTTTGCCAAGGAAGAGTGCTCTTTTGGCCAGGTTTGGATTAGATTTTCTTTAGGAAACCATTTATTGTAGTCTGGATTGTGGATAGAAAAACCTGACTATCAGCTTCCATGTCTGTATAGGACAAGAGATCATTCCAGTTAATTCCCTTAATTGCGTTTTCAAAATGGTTTAATTCACTCTTAGGTATTCTTAGTTGATCCGGCTTTCTAACGGTAGAGAGGTTAAACCTACTCATAGACAGCTTTCTGGCTATAAGTGTCAGATTATGATCAGATAGCCCAGTAACCATATTGAATGATTTAGTCATTACTGAACACCAAATCAATCTGTGTTTTAGAGCAACAAGTCACCCTGGTTGGCCCTTTAACTAGCAGTGTAAGGTCAAAGGTATTAGTGATCCGTTTGATGGTTTTCCTACAAGACTTGTCATCGCATTAAGATGACTTCTTTCCCAAAATCACATTCCCTAAGCATGTTATTAAACTGATCAAAAACACACTTTTGGTGGAAGGTGGCCTATACATTCCAATAAGGGTAGAAGACATTTGGGTCGACAGTGTAATGTTCAGGCCAATACATTCTAGTTTATTATCACATGACCACTCAATTTGTTTACATTGGATATGTTCTTTAATGTACATCACACCCTCTCCTCTTCCTTCAATCCTGTCTCTCCTGAAAACATTGTAGCCAGGCACAATCACAACAGCATATGGAGAGTTTGTATAGAGCCATGTCTCTGAGTGGCAGAAGTCAAGGTTGGAGTCTGCGAGTAGATGTTGAATTTGATCACTTTTTGGAATGACACAAGGAATGTTCAAGTGCCCCCTAGTAGTCCCTTGGGCTTAGCTCGTGGGTCCCAGATGACTCGAGAGGGATTGACACATTGAAAAAAGTTAAATGTTCTGGGTTTTCTGACGGCTGGGTTTAGGCTGTTTTGTTTAGTTTTGATTAGGGGCAGTTCGGTAGCGCAATTAACAATCCCTCCCGCCTGCACTGGATGCGGGGAACTAATTAAAGCAGCTTGCGTACCAGCAGCAGAGTCAAGGATCACATATAGCGACTTGGGTATGTTTGAAGAGTCAAAATCTATCCTGGAGCCGGGTGAGTGGAGAGAAACCATGGGACCATAGCACTCACCCACTTCCCCAGCGGCGACGATCAGTGGACGAGGCCATCCACCCCTCTCCACTCCGGTGAGTATCGCTGGCTCGGTGATGTTGTGCCCAGGGTTGAGTTGCACATCCCCGGAGGAGGGTAGTGAACAGGTAGTTTAACAGTTTCCAATAAATGTTGGACTTGTTTGTTACGCCCTAAGCGGTTCAGTAGAATAGGGAGCGAGATAGACTTGGCCATTATTCAGAACATTATGGTATGCTGTGTACTGTCCACTCCCGTGGAACGATGAACCCATGTGTTTGGTGTTGGTATTCTCCGGCAGTAGACTTGGCCATTATTCAGAACATTATGGTATGCTGTGTACTGTCCACTCCCGTGGAACGATGAACCAATGTGTTTGGTGTTGATATTCTCTGGTAGTAGACTTGGCCATTATTCAGAACATTATGGTATGCTGTGTACTGTCCACTCCCGTGGAACGTGAACCAATGTGTTTGGTGTTGATATTCTCTGGTAGTAGACTTGGTCATTATTCAGAACATTATGGTATGCTGTGTACTGTCCACTCCCGTGGAACTGAACCAATGTGTTTGGTGTTGATATTCTCCGGTAGTAGACTTGGCCATTATTCAGAACATTATGGTATGCTGTGTACTGTCCACTCCCGTGGAACGTGATCCCATGTGTTTGGTGTTGATATTCTCTGGTAGTAGACTTGGCCATTATTCAGAACATTATGGTATGCTGTGTACTGTCCGCTCCCGTGGACCGTGAACCAATGTGTTTGGTTGATATTCTCTGGCAGTAGACTTGGCCATTATTCAGAACATTATGGTATGCTATGTACTGACTTGGCCAATGTGTTTGGTGTTGATATTCTCCGGCAGAGACTTGGCCATTATTCAGAACATTATGGTATGCTGTGTACTGTCCACTCCCGTGGAACGTGAACCAATGTGTTTGGTGTTGGTATTCTCTGGTAGTAGACTTGTCATCCCAGCAAGGACGCACTGAGATTATCAGTAGAGCAGCTACATAACTGACAATCATGGCAGAGTACTGGAGATAAAACACATCATTGCGCTTTAACTCTTTGCATGAGTTGCTTAGCTGGGGTCGGATTACACCCGATGTTTTAGATAAAATAACTGCATTCGAATGAGAACCGGCACCTGCCGCACCACCCTGTCTTCCGTCCTCCATTATCCTGTTAAGGTTAGGAGATGTCATCGGGTGGAGATGGTACATCACCCTCCCAAGCTACTCTACTGTCGGGTGGAGAGTGTGAGAGTGTGTCAGGCTGAAGAGCAGGTGAATGCAGACAGGAGGCAGTCTGTATGAACTGCTGAACTCTCTCCTTTCATATCCTGAAATGAGTCAGGAACTCCCTGTAGAACTCACTAACTCCAACAGCTTTGGCAGAGCCGACGGCTGGTACTCCCCCTTAGTGTGTGTGTGTGTCAGGCTATCACACACACTCAGACACACATACATACACACACCTCCTCCACCGGTCATTGCCTCAGAGCCGTAAACCATATGGTGTGTGTGGCAGGGTGTGGAGAACATGCCTTCCCCTCCTCTCTCCCCTCCTGTCTCCCCCTCTTTCAAGCCTTCGCCCCTCATGCATGCTGGCATGGGAGGCCATCTTTAGGGAGAGCCCTGGCACTAACCCCCCCCTACTCTGTTGGGCTAGAGTGGCACTCTGCCACCCCTGGCACACCCCACCCGCACACTGAGCGCTCACTCGTTCCTCCCATCCCTTTTAATGTCTCTCTCACTCCCTCTTTCAATTTGCTCTCCCTCCCTCCCTCTCTCTCCCTCCCTCTCTCCCTCCCCTCTCTCTCCCTCCCTCTCTCTCCCTCTCCCTCCCTCTCTTTCTCTCCCTCTCCTCTCCTCTCTCTCTCCTATCTCTCTCTCTCTCCCTATCTCTTCCCTATCTCTCCTATCTCTCTCCTCTCTCTCTCTCCCTATCTCTCTCCTATCTCTCTCCTATCTCTCTCCCTATCTCTCCCCTATCTCTCTCCCTATCTCTCTCCCCCCTATCTCTCTCCCTATCTCTCTCCCTCTCTCTCTCTCCCTCTCTCTCTCCCTCCCTCTCTCTCATCCATCTCTCCTATGCTCACCTTCTCTCTGCCTCTCCATCTTCCCGTCTCGCTCGACCTCCCCTTATCCATTTTCCTTCTCATCCCTCTCTCTTCTCCCAGTCCTGTCTCTTCTTCCATCCCTCTCTCTTCTCCCAGTCCTGTCTCTTCTTCCCCTCCTCTTCTCCTTGTCCTGTCTCTTCTTCCATCCCTCTCTTCTCCCAGTCCTGTCTCTTCTTCCATCCCTCTCTTCTCCCAGTCCTGTCTCTTCTTCCATCCCTCTCTCTTCTCCCAGTCCTGTCTCTTCTTCCATCCCTCTCTCTTCTCCTTGTCCTGTCTCTTCTTCCATCCCTCTCTCTTCTCCTAGTCCTGTCTCTTCTCCTAGTCCTGTCTCTTCTTCCATCCCTCTCTTCTCCCAGTCCTGTCTCTTCTTCCATCCCTCTCTCTTCTCCTTGTCCTGTCTCTTCTTCCATCCCTCTCTCTTCTCCCAGTCCTGTCTCTTCTTCCATCCCTCTCTTTCTCCCAGTCCTGTCTCTTCTTCCATCCCTCTCTCTTCTCCCAGTCCTGTCTCTTCTTCCATCCCTCTCTCTTCTCCTTGTCCTGTCTCTTCTTCCATCCCTCTCTTCTCCCAGTCCTGTCTCTTCTTCCATCCCTCTCTCTTCTCCTAGTCCTGTCTCTTCTTCCATCCCTCTCTCTTCTCCTCGTCCTGTCTCTTCTTCCATCCCTCTCTCTTCTCCTTGTCCTGTCTCTTCTTCCATCCCTCTCTTCTCCCAGTCCTGTCTCTTCTTCCATCCCTCTCTCTTCTCCCAGTCCTGTCTCTTCTTCCATCCCTCTCTCTTCTCCTAGTCCTGTCTCTTCTTCCATCCCTCTCTCTTCTCCTAGTCCTGTCTCTTCTTCCATCCCTCTCTCTTCTCCTAGTCCTGTCTCTTCTTCCATCCCTCTCTCTTCTCCTAGTCCTGTCTCTTCTTCCATCCCTCTCTCTTCTCCTAGTCCTGTCTCTTCTTCCATCCCTCTCTCTTCTCCTAGTCCTGTCTCTTCTTCCATCCCTCTCTCTTCTCCCAGTCCTGTCTCTTCTTCCATCCCTCTCTCTTCTCCTAGTCCTGTCTCTTCTTCCATCCCTCTCTCTTCTCCTCGTCCTGTCTCTTCTTCCATCCCTCTCTCTTCTCCTAGTCCTGTCTCTTTTTCCATCCCTCTCTCTTCTCCTAGTCCTGTCTCTTCTTCCATCCCTCTCTCTTCTCCTCGTCCTGTCTTTTCTTCCATCCCTCTCTCTTCTCCTAGTCCTGTCTCTTCTTCCATCCCTCTCTCTTCTCCTCGTCCTGTCTCTTCTTCCATCCCTCTCTCTTCTCCTCGTCCTGTCTTTTCTTCCATCCCTCTCTCTTCTCCTAGTCCTGTCTCTTCTTCCATCCCTCTCTCTTCTCCTAGTCCTGTCTCTTTTTCCATCCCTCTCTCTTCTCCCAGTCCTGTCTCTTCTTCCATCCCTCTCTTCTCCTAGTCCTGTCTCTTCTTCCATCCCTCTCTCTTCTCCTAGTCCTGTCTCTTCTTCCATCCCTCTCTCTTCTCCTAGTCCTGTCTCTTCTTCCATCCCTCTCTCTTCTCCTAGTCTTGTCTCTTCTTCCATCCCTCTCTCTTCTCCTAGTCTTGTCTCTTCTTAGTCCTCTCTCTTCTCCCTCTCTCTTCTCTCTTCTTCCATCCCTCTCTCTTCTCCTAGTCCTGTCTCTTCTCCTAGTCCTCTCTTTTCCATCCCTCTCTCTTCTCCTAGTCTTGTCTCTTCTCCATCCCTCTCTCTTCTCCTAGTCCTGTCTCTTCTTCCATCCCTCTCTCTTCTCCTAGTCCTGTCTCTTCTTCCATCCCTCTCTCTTCTCCTAGTCCTGTCTCTTCTTCCATCCCTCTCTCTTCTCCTAGTCCTGTCTCTTCTTCCATCCCTCTCTCTCCTCCGAGTCCTGTCTCTTTTCCTAGTCCTCTCTCTTCTCCTAGTCCTGTCTCTTCTTCCATCCCTCTCTCCTTCCTCTCTTCTTCCATCCCTCTCTCTTCTCCTAGTCCTGTCTCTTCTTCCATTCCTGTCTTGCTCTTCATCCTGTCTATCTCACCTAGCCCAAAGAGAGGTTGCGCACAGCAATATGGGAAGGCAAGGTGCTAGCATCCAGAATTTGCATGAATTTGCATGTCTTTGAGAGCGCCGCCATGATGAATTATAATCCACAGGAATTAAAGTAAACGGCGGTGGATCAGACCTTTCATTCTAAATGAGATGTGATTTAAAACGCTGTTAATGCTGATTATTTCCGCTCTGCCTAAGCCCAACCCTGGCCTCTCCTCTCTCTCAGCCCCCTCCCACATTCTGCTTCATGCCTCCCTTTGATAACATTATTCCATGGGGGCTGTGTGTTGAGGTGGGGAAAGTGTGTGTTACGGGAGAATCAATTCAACGGCTCAGACAAGAGACGTACTGTATGTGGCGGGGACCTTAGACAATCGTATTATAGATACTTGCGGCTCGAGCTGCCAAGCTGTGTACATGTGAACACCAGCTGGCTGGAGTGTTTATGGACATATTCATTCTATACATATCCCAGTTCATTGTCCCCACTTGCTTCAAGATGTCCACCATTGTTCCTGTACCCAAGAAAGTGAAGGTAACTCAACTAAATGACTATCGCCCCATAGCACTCACCTCTGTCATTATGAAGTGCTTTGAGAGGCTAGTTAAGGTTCATGTCACCCTAGACCCACTACAATTCACATATTACCCCAATGTAAGAATGTAAAATTCTGTTCATTGAATACAGCTCAGCCTTCAACACCATAGTGCCCTCCAAGCTCATGACTAAGCTCAGGGCCCTGGTTCTGAACTCCTCCATGTTGAACTGGGTCCTGGACTTCCTTATGTGCTGACCCCAAGTGGTGAAGTTAGGCAACAACACCTCTCATATTGATCCTCAACCCAGGGGCCCCACAGGGGTTCATGCTCAGCCCCCTCCTGTACTCCCTGATCACCCATGACTGCGTGGCCACGCACGTCTCCAACTCAATCATCAGCCTAGAGGGAGGAGGTGAGAGCCCTGGCGGAGTGGTGCCAGGAAATAACCTCGACCCTCAACGTCAACAAAACTAAGGAGTTGATCGTGGACTACTGAAGAGAGTAGAGCGAGCACCTGAAGTGGTCCCTTCACACATTCAGTGTGGTGAAGAAGGCGCAACAGCGCCTTTATAACCTCAGGAGGCTGAAGAAATCCGGCTTGGCCACAAAGACCCTCACAAACTTCTACAGATGCACCCTTGAGAGCATCCTATCGGGCTGTATCACCATAGCTATTTCATTGGCTGCAACCACAGGGTTCTCTAGAGGGTGCTGCGGTCAGCCCAACGCATCATCAGGGCTCACTGCCTGCCTTCCAGGACATCTACAGCACCCAGTGTCACAGGAAGGCCAAGGAGATTATCAAGGAGATCATCAAGGCCACCCAAGCCACGGTCTGTTCACCTGCTAAACTCTAGGAGGAAACAGTACAGGAGCATCAAAGCTGGGGCCGAGAGACTGAATAACAGCTTCTATCTCCAGGCCATCAGACTGTTAAATAGTCACCACTAGCCGGCCTCCGTCCAGTACCCTGGCATGAATCTTAGACACTGTCACTAGCCAGCTAACAGCCGGTACTCTACCCTTTACCTTAGAGACTGCTCTACGCTATGCTGTATATAGTCATTGAACACTGTATATAGTCATTGAACACTATAGTCATTAAACACTTTAATGTTTACATACTGATTTACCCACTTCATATATACACTGCTCAAAAAAATAAAGGGAACACTTAAACAACACAATTTCAAAAACAAGTCAATCGCACTTCTGTGAAATCAAACTGTCCACTTAGGAAGCAACACTGATTGACAATAAAATTTCACATGCTGTTGTGCAAATGGAATAGACCACAGATGGAAATTATAGGCAATTAGCAAGACACCCCCAATAAAGGAGTGGTTCTGCAGGTGGTGACCACAGACCACTTCTCAGTTCCTATGCTTCCTGGCTGATGTTTTAGTCACTTTTGAATGCTGGCGGTGCTTTCACTCTAGTGGTAGCATGAGACGGAGTCTACAACCCACACAAGTGGCTCGGGTAGTGCAGGTCATCCAGGATGGTACATCAATGCTGTGGCAAGAAGGTTTGCTGTGTCTGTCAGCGTCGTGTCCAGAGCATGGAGGCGCTACCAGGAGACAGGCCAGTACATCGGGAGACGTGGAGGAGGCCGTAGGAGGGCAACAACCCAGCAGCAGGACCGCTACCTCCGCCTTTGTGCAAGGAGGAGCACTGCCAGAGCCCTGCAAAATGACCTCCAGCAGGCCACAAATGTGCATGTGTCTGTTCAAACAGTCAGAAACAGACTCCATGAGGGTGGTATGAGGGCCCGACGTCCACAGGTGGGGGTTGTGCTTACAGCCCAACACCGTGCAGGACATTTGGCATTTGCCAGAGAACACCAAGACTGGCAAATTCGCCACTGGCGCCCTGTGCCCTTCACAGATGAAAGCAGGTTCACACTGAGCACGTGACAGACGTGACAGAGTCTGGAGACGCCGTGGAGAACGTTCTGCCGCCTGCAACATCCTCCAGCATGACCGGTTTGGCGGTGGGTCAGTCATGGTGTGGGGTGGCATTTCTTTGGGGGGACGCACAGCCCTCCATGTGCTCGCCAGATGTTGCCTGACTGCCATTAGGTACCGAGATGAGATCCTCAGACCCCTTGTGAGACCATATGCTGGTGCGGTTGGCCCTGGGTTCCTCCTAATGCAAGACAATGCTAGACCTCATGTGGCTGGAGTGTGTCAGCAGTTCCTGCAAGAGGAAGGCATTGATGCTATGAACTGGCCCGCCCGTTCCCAGACCTGAATCCAATTGAGCACATCTGGGACATCATGTCTCGCTCCATCCACCAACGCCACGTTGCACCACAGACTGTCCAGGAGTTGGCGGATGCTTTAGTCCAGGTCTGAGACCATCCGCCACCTCATCAGGAGCATGCCCAGGCGTTGTAGGGAGGTCATACAGGCACGTGGAGGCCACACACACTACTGAGCCTCATTTTGACTTGTTTTAAGGAAAATACATTTGATTTCCATTGATAATTTTTGTGTGATTTTGTTGTCAGCACATTCAACTATGTAAAGAAAAGTATTTAATAAGAATATTTCATTCATTCAGATCGAGGATGTGTTATTTTAGTGTTACCTTTATTTATATTATTTTTGAGCAGTGTATATATATATATATATATATATATACACCTGCGATAACATCTGCAAATCTCTGTACGCGACCAATACTCTTTTTGATTTGAGTAGACCCATCCCTTTAACTACCAGACCCGTCCCCATAACTACCAGACCCATAGCTACCACGCTACATCTGCTGTCTGTCTGCCAGATGGCATTGGATAACACCACAATCAATGGGCCCTTTTCCTCCTCACACTTTTGCACAGTGAACACGTTTTATCTTATTGCACTGGATTGGGACCCAATATCTCTCTCTCTGTATTTTACTGTCTGCATGTCCCTCTGTCGCTCGCTCTCTCTTACTCTCCCTTTATCTCTCTCATTTTCTGTATGTCTTTCTCTCGTTCTCTCTCACACACATACAGTTGAAGTCGGAAGTTTACATACACTTAGTTTGGAGTCATTAAAACTTGTTTTTCAACAACTCCACAAATTTCTTGTTAAAAAACTATACATCTACTTTGTGCATGACACAAGTCATTTTTCCGACAATTGTTTACATACAGATTATTTCACTGTATCACAATCCAATGGGTCAGAAGTTTACATACACTAAGTTGACTGTGCCTTTTAACAGCTTAGAAAAGTCCAGAAAATGATGTCATGGCTTTAGAAGCTTCTGATAGGCTAATTGACATAATTTCAGTCAATTGGAGTTGCACCTGTGGATGTATTTTAAGGCTTACCTTCAAACTCCGTGCATGGGAAAATCAAAAGAAATCAGCCAAGACCTCAGAAAAAGAAATTGTAGACCACAAATCTGGTTCATCCTTGGGAGCAATTTCCAAACGCCTGAAGGTACCATGTTCATCTGTACAAACAATAGTATTCAAGTATAAACATGGGACCACTCAGGCGTCATACACACAGGAAGGAGACGCGTCCTGTCTCCTAGAGATGAACATACTGTGGTGCGAAAAGTGCAAATCAATCCGAGAGCAACAACAAAGGACCTTGTGAAGATGCTGAAGAAAACAGGTACAAAAGTATCTATATCCACAGTAAAACGAGTCCTATATCTACATAACCTGAAAGGCCGCTCAGCAGGGAAGAAGCCACTTCTCCAAAACCGCCATATAAAAGCCAGGCTACGGTTTGCAGACGCACATGGGGACAAAGATCGTGCTTTGCTGCAGGAGGGACTGGTGCACTTCACAAAATAGATGGCATCATGAGGGAGAAAAAATTATATATTGAAGCAACATCTCATGACATCAGTCAGGAAATTAAAGCTTTGTTGCAAATGGGTTTTCCAAATGGACAATGATCCCAAGCATACTTCCAAAGTTGTGGCAAAATGGCTTAAGGACAACAAAGTCAAGGAATCGGAGTGGCCATCACAAAGCCCTGACCTCAATCTCATAGAAAATTTGTGGGCAGAACTGAAAAAGCGTGTGCGAGCAAGGAGGCCTACAAACCTGACTCCGTTACACCAGCTCTGTCAGGAGGAATGGGCCAAAATTCACCCAACTTATTGTGGGAAGATTGTGGAAGGCTACCCAAAACATTTGACCCAAGTTAAACAATTTAATGGCAATGCTACTAAATACAAATTGAGTGTATGTAAACTTCTGACCCACTGGAAATGTGATGAAAGAAATAAAAGCTGAAATAAATCATTCTCTCTACTGTTATTCTGACATTTCACATTCTTCAAATAAAGTGGTGATCCTAACTGACCTAAGACCAGGATTAAATGTCAGGAATTGTGGAAAAACTGTGTTTAAATGTATTTGGCTAAGGTGTATGTAAACTTCTGACTTCAACTGTACATTCACCATCTTTCATCGAGAGAATATTCTCTTCTCAGCCACATTCACAGCATACTGTCACCACACACAGACCTATCTGACACAAAAGCGATTCATTCCATGACTTGAAGTTGAAGTCTATTAAAAAGCATTAAGTTCCAGTACGGTCGTACAGACACCATCTTGGTGCTCGATCACCACAGTAAAAGTAGGCCAACCAAAGGCGACGACGTCAGATGGCTGACTGACTCCCAACCCGTCTCGCACAATCAGGCTGCGCTAAGCGAACGCTGTCATCGAGCGAAAAGTTCATTAGCTCTACAAGCTAATCATCTCCCCCTTTGCTAATTAACAATCAATTACAAAACACAGAAGCCTCTTGCTAATTATCAATCACCAACGTAGCATGAACCTCGTATATTATCCCTAGTCCTTTTCAATAGAACATTTGTTCTGAAAGTTTTGGGGCCTCAGATGAAACAGCCCGCGTTACAGTTAGCTTCAAACGTTAACTCTCCTATCTTTTTCTGTTTAACCTTTATTTAACTAGGCAAGTCAGTTAAGAACAACTTCTTATTTACAATGACGGCCAAGGAACAGTGGGTTAACTGCCTAAAATGTTATTTTTGGTCCACCAGCCACTGTGGCAGGTAGATAGAAAAATTGGTCAGCCCAAAATATTTTTGCGCATTAATTACCTAAAACAAATGATGATCGCCATGCTTAATGTTTCTAAAAAAACAAACATTTATTAGTAAGAAATAATGTGAGATATAGCTCAATTTCATTTTTTGTGACCCGAGAACATATCAGATGAGACCAAATGTTCAGGCTGGGAGGTTACCGTGGTAACCATGCCACTGGAGTCCTGTGACGGGTCTGTGTGTGAGAGATTTGGGTTCTGACTAGGAGTAGACAACATCTCTTTGCATCAGTTGAAGCAGCAGACTCAAACTTCCATTTAGAAACACCCAACCTTGTGAACTAAACAATGTAAATAGCCAAGAAACACGAGGACAAATTCTCGCTTCGTTGACTTTCGAGTAAATTTGACCAACTTTTATGCCTGTGCGCAGCGCCTCCAAAAATGAATCAGCACAGTGCACAAATCTCTCCTTCCAGGCAGTGTTGCTTCATGAGGTGGGATATAGATTCCTATTTATTTGTGCGATTAGCAGCTATGAAACAAAACGGCAGAAATACTTTGAAAACAGCTACTGCAGCATTTTCCTCGCACGTGCTCATTCTTGACTTTTTCACTATATTTATATTCGTAAATGCGAATGTAGAGCCCTGCAAATTGACCACCCACTTACGTTACCAACCATTATCTAAATCTACCCGCATTTGGCGGATGTTAATGCTATGCCCTAGTTGGCTCTTTGTAGCAACATAAGCTAATACACAACACTCACCTAGCGCTTTGAGCTAGGATTGTTGTTTTGACTTTGGTGTTAGCTCCAGTGTGCGTTTGTGTGTTAACTCCAGTGTTAGCGTCGCTAGCTCCAGTGTTTGTGTTTGTGCTGATGCAGGCATGTGAGTGTGGAGTGTTTTGGGAGGAGGGAGAGAGCAGAAGGCAGCCTGTGGGAGAGCAGCTGTGATGTGGATGGAGCCGGAGAGTTTAGAAGGACGTACGCTGCTGCTTGAAGCCCAAGCTGAAGAGGGATATGAGAGCTGGGGATCAGACCAACACTTGCTTTAATTGCTGTGCTGTTCTGCAGATGAGAGGCCCCATGGGATCTGTAGTTTATTTCCCAACAGATGATTTTTATTTTGGCAGTGTAGGTCAATTGCACTACTGTGAAGGGATGGATGTGCTGCCTCTTGGGAAATGTAGTGTTTTGGGGAGTTGCAGTGTATATTTTATTATGAGAGGACGGATGATGTGCTTTGTGGGTAGTGTAGTTTCTTTGTTGGTGTTAAATGGGGCGGCAGGTAGCCTAGTGGTTAGAGCGTTGGACGAGCAACTGAAAGGTTGTAAGATCGAATCCCCTAGCTGACAAGGTACAAATATGTCGTTCTGCCCCTGAACAACGCAATTAACCCACTGTTCCAAGGCCGTCATTGAAAATAAGAATTTGTTCTTAACTGACTTACCTAGTTAAATAAAGGTTGTTGTTTTTTTAAATATATATATATATATATATATATATATATATATATATATATATATATATGGGTTACAGTGTAATTATTCTGTGGTGAAAATGCCTTGTGCAAGGGAAGTAAAATTTTGGTGTAACTGTGCCGAGAGGAACAAATGAGGTGCTTTGGGGATGTGTAGTTTTTCTATTGTGCTGAAGGCAGACATGATGCCCCATGGGAAATGCAGTTTCTTCTATTACAGGGTAATTGTGTGGTGGGGCATTGCTGTGATGCCTCATGGGAAATGTAGTTTCTTCTATCAGTGTAATTGAACAGTGGGGTAGAGATGAGATGCCACATGGGAATTGTAGGTTTGTCTGTTAATACAGTCGTCTGCCCTTATCAGTGAACAGCAGAGATAAATTGAGTACTCAATAGCAGCACGGACTCTGGGGGGGCTCCGAGGCCCTACAGACACACAGAGAGACACAACCAATCACTCACCTATCATGGGCAGTAAAGATAGACAGTTCTGAGACATACAGGCTAACTCTTTTGTCGTGGTGTACTCAATGGCCTTTTGCAGTACTTTCAACCAACTTTGTCTGGTTGACAGCTTGCCATCGACCCCCTCACCCTAAACCCCCCATGGGTCCCTGTCATGTCCCATCAACACCCCCCCACCCGCCAGTACACTGTGGAGTGTGTAAAAGCATGCCCCTTCCTCCTGACTGTTCGATACCTCATTAACCAGTAAGAGTTTGTGTTGAACGCGTAATGGACACTTTCCTATCGACCCTACCTCTCATACCCACACACACACACACCGCCAGCAGCAGTGCTCTGGGGGCCTTGTGACATGTCCCATCAACACCCCCCCACCCGCCAGTACACAGTGGAGTGTGTAAAAGCATGCCCCTTCCTCCTGACTGTTCGATACCTCATTAACCAATAAGAGTTCGTGTTGAACGCGTAATGGACACTTTCCCCTGACCCTACCTCTCATACCCACACACACACACACACCGCCAGCAGCAGTGCTCTGGGGGCCTTGTGACATGTCCAGGGTGACAGTGACACGCGCCACTAGCCAGGCTCGATTTCCCCTGACCCTGACCACACACACACACTCCTGCCTCTCCCGAAACCCTGGGGTCAGGAGAGGAGGGAGAGACAGAGGGGGAAGTGAGGGTTGGGGTTGGAGAGTGGGTGTAGGTCATTTAAACTTCTGTCACTTCACAGTGGGTGATCTCATGGGGAGAGACAATAAAAGAGAGAAATAGAAACAAACTTTTACTGCTACTCTAACCTAGGTCAGCCCTAGTTTTCTGCCAACTCATCTTTAGCCAACTCATCTTTAGCTATGTCTATAGGGTTCCCTTTTTTAAATACTTTCTTTTGTTGTATCATAATAATTTTGGCTGGTTTATATGGTCAACATTTTCTTTCAGTGGAAAATGACTTACAAGAGACATGATGACATTGGTCTGTCTGTGTATTTTACCATCAAATGCACTTGTGTAGGTCAAATCTCAAAGTTCTCAGCCTGTGTGTCTCTACCTGGTGTGTGTGTGTGTAGAGATGAAGTAGGCCCACATACCTTTTTTAAAAACCTTGTTCACAATGTTTCTATCCAGGAGTAGGACTGTGGTCATGACATTTTGTCAGCCAGTGATTGTCAAGCTAATAACTATCGGTCTCACGGTAATTGACCGTTAATTAACATAAACATGTTTAACATCTCCTGGCTTCCACACACAGCCTCCAAGCCACTGATGCAGATTTTTGGAACATCTGCATTTTTAAGTCTAATAAATCCATGTAATATAGCCTACACCATCAAAAATAAATATATTATTTGTTTTAGACGGGTCTAAAGAAACACGATATGAAGAAAATGTAGACTATTTCAGATGAACACAATAGCAAATCAAATCAAATGTATTTATATAGCCCTTCGTACATCAGCTGATATCTCAAAGTGCTGTACAGAAACCCAGCCTAAAACCCCAAACAGCAAGCAATGCAGTTGTAGAAGCACGGTGGTTAGGAAAAACTCCCTAGAAAGGCCAAAACCTAGGAAGAAACCTAGAGGAACCAGGCTATGTGGGGTGGCCAGTCCTCTTATGGCTGTGCCGGATGGAGATTATAACAGAACATGGCCAAGATGTTCAAATGTTCATAAATGACCAGCATGGTCGAATAATAATAAGGCAGAACAGTTGAAACTGGAGCAGCAGCACGGCCAGGTGGACTGGGGACAGCAAGGAGTCATCATGTCAGGTAGTCCTGGGGCATGGTCCGAGGGCTCAGGTCCTCCGAGAGAGAAAAAGAGAGAGAAGGAGAGAATTAGAGGACACTTAGATTCACACAGGACACCCGAATTGGACAGGAGAAGTACTCCAGATATAACAAACCGACCCAGCCCCCGACACATAAACTACTGCAGCATAAATACTGGAGGCTGAGACAGGAGGGGTCAGGAGACACTGTGGCCCCATGCGAGGACACCCCGGACAGGGCCAAACAGGAAGGATATAATCCCACCCACTTTGCCAAAGTACAGCCCCCACACCACTAGAGGGATATCTTCAACCACCAACTTACCATCCTGAGACAAGGCTGAGTATAGCCCACAAAGACCTCCGCCATGGCACAACCCAAGGGGGGGCGCCAACCCAGACAGGATGACCACATCAGTGACTCAACCCACTCAGGTGACGCACCCCTTCCAGGGACAGCATGAGAGAGCCCCAGCAAGCCAGTGACTCAGCCCCTGTAATAGGGTTATAGCATACTATGAGTTGTCCTTATGTTAGGCCCTGATCTGGCTATCCTGTAGTTCATTTACATGCCAGCCAGGTAGGCTATACTCCTGTAGTAAAGCGAAGCAATGTGCTTAATATTAGGAAAGCTGAGATATAAATATAGTAGGCCTAGCCTATAGAATGCGGATGGGATCCTCCTCTTTTTAATAGAGGCCATCACTCTATTTTCTCACACAATTCTATAGCCTAAAGAAATGTTGCAACATGAGCTCATGGACTCTCATGAAGTGTTTGAATTAGATTTTTGATAACATTTGCATTGATGTCATAGTGATTAGAGGGACAATAGAGTGCTGAGTAACAGGCAGTTATCAATTTTTGTAGGCTACTAATAACCATCAGCAGCATCAGAGCTTGGAGAAGCCTAGAGACCGTGACTAAGCGATCACGGAGAATTTGACTGCGATCATGACTCGACGGTAATACAGTCACCGTAACAGCCCCACCCCAGAGTGTATATGTGTGTGTATAGCCTATATAACGTGGTGCGTTGTGTGCCTGCACTCACGGAAGCCAGGTCCTCTGATGGGGCGCTCCCCTGTCGTTGGTCCTCCTTAACATTGGTTGCGGGGCGCTGTCATACCACGTTGTCCCCCTCGCTGCCTGAAAGCCCCCGACAGACCACACTGCTGGAGCTACCAGCATGTACCGGGGCCTGTCCCAGCATGCCTCACAGGGACTTCAGTGGGGACACACACACGCGCGCATGCAGAGACGCAGTCACACACACAGGCAGACATACCGTACTCACACACACAGACATGCACAGATGGCACACACACACACTCCCACACACAGCCTCCATGGAGCAGTCTCTGACGAAGACTGCTGTGATTAAAAGAGGGGCTTTTCAAATCAAATCCATGTTACCAGGATGTCTGGAGAGACATGGGGAGAACACAGTCTCCTCTCGCCATGCACTATTGGAAAGACAGACAGCCAGTCCACCTCCCAGTCTCTCTGTGAGGGATATCACTTAAGGATGAACTATGCAGAAATCGCTCCACCATTTCCTGGTTGCTCAAATTCTAATAGTTTGCCTAATTTCAGTTTGTTACAAAACAAGCAAGTCTAGTGTAGAGAATCATTGTACCTTCTAAACCCTTGAAATGTATTTTCCATAACCAAAAATATTGTATTTTTAGCTGTTTGAAGCTGGTTTACAAAACTGAAAGTAAAAGACTCAAAAACTAAACTTAAGAATGGAAAGCATAGAAATAGTGCACATAGAACATATTGACCTCTTCTTAGACCTGCTTTCAATGAGAATGACAGATCTATAACTCCATTTCTATGCGAATTTGGTCATGTCGCCCAAAAAGTTACATTTTGCAGCTTTAAGACTAACACCCAGGACTGCAGAGTCAGACCAGCCTGGAAAGAACTATGAAGCAAAGAGTCGTTGTTATTCACAAGTACAGAGGCAGACTGTTCAGAAGATCAATTGGACTTGGATACCAGTTGTTAATCCATTGCTGACTATTCATAAGATGGAATACATGTGGTCTCTCTTTTTGTGTTTTGGGGGGAGAGAGAGAGAGAGAGAGAGGATGTTTTGCAAGTCGGAGAAGAGGCATCGGGTGTATAATATGACTGATACTTAGTGTTGCTAACAAAGCGTTATCTTTGTCCTACAAAAGGAAGAACATTGTTCCAGATGGACTATAATGGGGTTCTAAGGCATCACCTGCATTGAGTCAGACACTATGGTAATGAATGTACTCTCTGTACCAAAACCAGGATGCACATGATCTGTTCATCCTGAACCAGAAAG
>NW_027009247.1:7500-49934 GCF_036934945.1 Oncorhynchus masou masou | reverse complement strand
CATGTGTGTTTATAGAGGTTAGTTCTCATGTGTGTTTATAGAGGTCTGTTCTCAGGTTTATAGAGGTTCTCATGTGTGTTTATAGAGGTTATAGAGGTTAGTTCCCATGTGTGTTTTTTCATGTGTGTTTATAGAGGTTAGTTCTCATGTGTGTTTATAGAGGTTAGTTCCCATGTGTGTTTATAGAGGTTAGTTCTCATGTGTGTTTATAGAGGTTAGTTCTCATGTGTGTTTATAGAGGTGTTTATAGAGGTCTGTTCTCATGTGTGTTTATAGAGGTCTGTTTTCATGTGTGTTTATAGAGGTTAGTTCCCATGTGTGTTTATAGAGGTTAGTTTCCATGTGTGTTTAAAGAAATTAGTTCTCATGTGTGTTTACAGAGGTTAGTTCCCATGTGTGTTTATAGAGGTTAGTTCTCATGTGTGTCTATATAGGTTAGTTCTCATGTGTGTCTATAGGAGGTGTGTTTATAGAGATCTGTTCTCATGTGTGTTTATAGAGGTTAGTTATCATGTGTGTTTATAGAGGTCTGTTATCATGTGTGTTTATAGAGGTCTGTTCTCATGTGTGTTTATAGAGGTCTGTTCTCATGTGTGTTTATAGAGGTCTGTTCTCAAGTGTGTTTATAGAGGTCTGTTCTCATGTGTGTTTATAGAGGTTAGTTATCATGTGTGTTTATAGAGGTCTGTTCTCATGTGTGTTTATAGAGGTCTGTTATCATGTGTGTTTATAGAGGTCTGTTCTCATGTGTGTTTATAGAGGTCTGTTCTCATGTGTGTTTATAGAGGTTAGTTCCCATGTGTGTTTATAGAAATTAGTTCTCATGTGTGTTTATAGAGGTTAGTTCCCATGTGTGTTTATAGAGGTTAGTTCTCATGTGTGTTTATAGAGGTGTTTCATGTGGTTTAGTTCTCATGTGTGTTTATAGAGGTCTGTTCTCATGTGTGTTTATAGAGGTCTGTTCTCATGTGTGTTTATAGAGGTTAGTTCTCATGTGTGTTTATAGAGGTCTGTTTTCATGTGTGTTTATAGAGGTTAGTTCCCATGTGTGTTTATAGAGGTTAGTTCTCATGTGTGTTTATAGAGGTCTGTTCTCATGTGTGTTTATAGAGGTCTGTTCTCATGTGTGTTTATAGAGGTCTGTTCTCATGTGTGTTTATAGAGGTCTGTTCTCATGTGTGTTTATAGAGGTTAGTTCTCATGTGTGTTTATAGAGGTCTGTTTTCATGTGTGTTTATAGAGGTTAGTTCTCATGTGTGTTTATAGAGGTCTGTTCTCATGTGTGTTTATAGAGGTCTGTTCTCATGTGTTAAAGAGGTTGTTCTCATGTGTGTTTATAGAGGTCTGTTCTCATGTGTGTTTATAGAGGTTAGTTCTCATGTGTGTTTATAGAGGTCTGTTCTCATGTGTTCTCATATAGAGGTCTGTTCTCATGTGTGTTTATAGAGGTCTGTTCTCATGTGTGTTTATAGAGGTTAGTTATCATGTGTGTTTATAGAGGTCTGTTCTCATGTGTGTTTATAGAGGTCTGTTCTCATGTGTGTTTATAGAGGTCTGTTCTCATGTGTGTTTATAGAGGTCTGTTCTCATGTGTGTTTATAGAGGTCTGTTCTCATGTGTGTTATAGGAGGTGTGTTCTCTGTTCTCATGTGTGTTTATAGAGGTCTGTTCTCATGTGTGTTTATAGAGGTCTGTTCTCATGTGTTTTATAGAGGTCTGTTCTCATGTGTGTTTATAGAGGTCTGTTCTCATGTGTGTTTATAGAGGTCTGTTCTCATGTGTGTTTATAGAGGTCTGTTCTCATGTGTGTTTATAGAGGTCTGTTCTCATGTGTTTATAGAGGTCTGTTCTCATGTGTGTTTATAGAGGTCTGTTCTCATCATAGAGGTCTGTTCTCATGTGTGTTTATAGAGGTCTGTTCTCATGTGCGTTTATAGAGGTCTGTTCTCATGTGTGTTTATAAGTGGTCTGTTCTCATGTGTGTTTATAGAGGTTAGTTCTCATGTGTGTTTATAGAGGTCTGTTCTCATGTGTGTTTACCAGGCAGTGGGCCTACAGGGAAAGTAAACAACACTTCTTGCTCTCATATGTCTTGACACACACACACACCCATATGTGTTTATAGAGGTTAGTTTCATGTGTGTTTAAAGAAATTAGTTCACTTACACACTCATGTGTGTCTATATTGTTTAGTTCTCATGTGTGTCTATAGGAGGTGTGTTTATAGAGATCTGTTCTCATGTGTGTTTACAGGCAGTGGGCCTACAGGGAAAGTAAACAACACTTCTTGCTCTCACTTGACACACACACACACACACACACACACACACACACACACACACACACTCACTCACTTGACACACACACCTCGTCAGTCTCAGGTGCCACTCTGGGTACCCCATGCAGAGTGAGTACGCGTTAGGATCAGAATGTTGCAGTTCCTCTCTTGACCTCTAAACTCTGAGCCCTGACCTCTATCTCACCATGTCACATCAAAGAAGACTTCATATCACCATGGATACAATTTGCTGGTGTCCAAGACCAGCCACATGCAAGTTTCCTCCTCTCTTCTCTCTTTTCTCTCCTTTTTCCTTTCCTCCTCTTTCTTTTCCTCCTTTCTTCCTCTCTCATTTCCTCTTATTTTCTCTCTCCTTTCCTCTTCTCTCCTCTCTCTTTTCCTCTTCTCTCCTATTTCCTTTCCTACTCTCCTCTTTCCTTTTCTCCTCTCTCCTCGTTCCTCTCCTCCTCTCCTCTCTCCTATTTCCTTTCCTCCTCTCCTCTTTCCTTTCTTTGTCTCTCCTCTTTCATTTCCTCCTCTCTCCTCTTTCCGATCCTCCTCCTCTCCTCTCCTCTTTCCTTTCCTCTTCTCTCCCCTCTCCTTCTCCTCCTCTCCTCTTTCCTTTACACCTCTCTTCTCTCTCCTCCAACTCTACTCCTTGGCAGGGAAAGATTGATAGGAATGAAATATCTCTGCAGGACAGACTTCCCCTGACACACACACACACACACACACACACACACACACACACACACACACACACACACACACACACACACACACCATTGAGAGACCCACATTAACCCAGGGTGAGTTGTATTTGGCTGTTAGCCACAGAGGCTAATGATGAACCACCTGACATGGCCCGTCATTATTACTACTGATTTTTAATCATGATGAAATTATGTTATTACATCTATCCTCCCTCTATCCCCCTCTCCTCTTGTCATCCCTCCATCATGCTGACTGGGTAGACCTGACCTGATGGTGTATTGAAACACTGGACTGTGACTAGCTACTTGTGTTTTGCTAGTTGATTTTGTTTCAGACGGGATATTTACAGTGGGGCAAAATAGTATGTAGTCAGCCCCCAGTTGTGCAAGTTCTCCCACTTAAAAAGATGAGAGAGGCCTGTAATTTTCATCATAGGTACACCAACTATGACAGACAAAATTAGATTTTTTTCCCCAGAAAATAACATTGTAGGATTTTTAATTAATGTATTTGCAAATTATGGTGGAAATAAGTATTTGGTCAATAACAAAAGTTTATCTCAATACTTTGTTATATACCCTTTGTTGGCAATGACAGAGGTCAAACGTTTTCTGTAAGTCTTCACAAGGTTTTCACACTGTTGCTGGTATTTTGGCCCATTCCTCCATGCAGATCTCCTCTAGAGCAGTGATGTTTGGGGGCTGTTGCCGGGCAACACGGACTTTCAACTCCCTCCAAAGATGTTCTATGGGGTTGAGATCTGGAGACTGGCTAGGCCACTCCAGGACCTTGAAATGCTTCTTACGAAGAAACTCCTTCGTTGCCCAGGCGGTGTGTTTGGGATCATTGTTATGCTGAAAGACCCAGCCACGTTTCATCTTCAATGCCCTTGCTGATGGAAGGAGGTTTTCACTCAAAATCTCACGATACATGGCCCCAATCATTCTTTCCTTTACACGGATCAGTCGTCCTGGTCCCTTTGCAGTAAAACAGCCCCAAAGCATAATGTTTCCACCCCCATGCTTCACAGTAGGTATGTGTTCTTTGGATGCAACTCAGCATTCTTTGTCCTCCAAACACGATGAGTTGAGTTTTTACCAAAAAGTTATATTTTGGTTTCATCTGAACATATGACATTCTCCCAATCTTCTGGATCATCCAAATGCTCTCTAGCAAACTTCAGATGGGCCTGGATATGTACTGGCTTAAGCAGGGGGACACGTCTGGCACTGCAGGATTTGAGTCCCTGGCGGCGTAGTATGTTACTGATGGTAGGCTTTGTTACTTTGGTCCCAGCTCTCTGCAGGTCATTCACTAGGTCTCACTAGGGGTGAGATCTTGTGTGGAGCCCCAGATCGAGGGATATTATCAGTGGTCTTCTATGTCTTCCATTTCCTAATAATTGCTCCCACAGTTGATTTCTTCAAACCAGCTGCTTACCTATTGCAGATTCAGTCTTCCCAGCCTGGTGCAGGTCTACAATTTTGTTTCTGGTGTCCTTTGACAGCTCTTTGGTCTTGGCCATAGTGGAGTTTGGAGTGTGACTGTTTGAGGTTTTGGTCAGGTGTCTTTTATACTGATAACAAGTTCAAACAGGTGCCATTCATACACACACACACGCACACCCCTATTCACTCTTCTGGGCCCTTAGCCATTAGGATTGGGAGCCTTGTTCATGTTGAACCTCTCTGTCAGAAGAGAGGGATGAAAAGGGAAGATAAATGTCAGGTGTCCTTCCTTTACCACAGAGAAAGATAACATTTAACTCATCCCTCCATGCACCACTCTTCTGATCTCTCAGTTAATGTCACTGCCTCCAGGCCATTCTTACACTGTCTTTTCTTCTCTCCTCTGTTCTCCTAACCTCTCCTCATCTCTCTTTTCTTCTCTCCTCTGTTCTCCTAACCTCTCCTCATCTCTGTTTTCTTCTCTCCTCTGTTCTCCTAACCTCTACTCATCTCTCTTTTCTTCTCTCCTCTGTTCTCCTAACCTCTCCTCATCCCTCTGTTCTTCTCTCCTCATCTTCTCTTCTATTTCTCAAATTGTTACATGTGTGTTTTTCTGTTTCAAACTGACATTCACGCTACTGGGTAGAAGACAGGACAGGATAGGACTGGACAGGAGAGAGTCTTCTTCCTGTTGTTCCATATACAGTGGGGCAAAAAGTATATAGTCAGCCACCAATTGTGCAAGTTGTCCCACTTAAAAAGATGAGGCCTGTAATTTTCATCATAGGTACACTTCAACTATGATAGACAAAATTAGAAAGAAATCCAGAAAATCACATTGTAGGATTTTTAATGAATTTATTTGCAAATTTTGTCAATAACAAAACTTTATCTCAATACTTTGTTATATACCCTTTGTTGGCAATGACAGAGGTCAAACGTTTTCTGTAAGTCTTCACAAGGTTTTCACACACTGTTGCTGGTATTTTGGCCCATTCCTCCATGCAGATCTCCTCTAGAGCAGTGATGTTTTGGGGCTGTTGCCAGGCAACACAGACTTTCAACTCCCACCAAAGATTTTCTATGGGGTTGAGATCTGGAGACTGGCTAGGCCACTCCAGGACCTTGAAATGCTTCTTACGAAGCCACTCCTTCGTTGCCCGGGCGGTGTGTTTGGGATCATTGTCATGCTGAAAGACCCAGCCACGTTTCATCTTCAATGCCCTTGCTGATGGAAGGGGTTTTCACTCAAAATCTCACGATACATGGCCCCATTCATTCTTTCCTTTACACTGATCAGTCGTCCTGGTGCCTTTGCAGAAAAACAGCCCCAAAGCATGATGTTTCCACCCCCATGCTTCACAGTAAGTATGGTGTTCTTTGGATGCAACTCAGCATTCTTTGTCCTCCAAACACGACGAGTTGAGTTTTTACCAAAAAGTTATATTTTGGTTTTATCTGACCATATGACATTCTCCCAATCTTCTGGATCATCCAAATGCTCTCTAGCAAACTTCAGACGGGCCTGGACATGTACTGGCTTAAGCAGGGGGACACGTCTGGCATTGCAGGATTTGAGTCCCTGGTGGCGTAGTGTGTTACTGATGGTAGGCTTTGTTACTTTGATCCCAGCTCTCTGCAGGTCATTCACTCTATCATTCTATCACTCCCTCTACCTCTCCTCTAATGCTCTATCATTCTGTCAGTCCTCTACCTCTCCTCTCACGGTCTATAATTCTATCACTCCCTCTACCTCTCCACTTATGCTCTATAATTCTATCACTCCTTCTACCTCTCCTCTAATTCTCTATCATTCTGTCTGTCCCTCTATCTCTCCACTAGCTCTCTCTTCCTCCCTTCATCCTCTGTTCTCCCTCTCCCCCATGTCCACCTTCCTGCCTCCCACCTCCCTGTCTCAGATTGATGTGTAACTCTGTTCTGAATGTCAGTGTCTGACAGAGGGCATGCTGTGCCTAAGCACGTTCACTGACTTCTGTCCCTGTCACATTGTGTGTGTGTGTGTGTGTGTGTGTGTGTGTGTGTGTGTGTGTGTGTGTGTGTGTGTGTGTGTGTGTGTGTGTGTGTGTGTGTGTGTGTGTGTGTGTGTGTGTGTGTGTGTGTGTGTGTGTGTGTGTGTGTGTGTGTGTGTGTGTGTGCGCGCGCATCGTTTGGTGTTTGTCCTGTGGTTCTGAGGAGAGGCCATTGATCTTCATCAGTCTCTCCCTGAGCAGCGGCAGGTAAAGGGCACATGGCACTGACAGGCTATTGATAGCACAAACAGACTGTGTGTGTATGTATATGTGTGTGCATAGGTGCGTGTCTAGGTGCGTGTGTGTGTGTGTGTGTGTGACAGCAATCAATAGCCTAGACAGTGTGACACAGAGACACTGAGGAGCAGCAGGGACAAACATACATTGATCTTGTTAACCTCTCCGGGACGTGTGTGTGTGTGTGTGTGTGTGTGTGTGTGTGTGTGTGTGTGTGTGTGTGTGTGTGTGTGTGTGTGTGTGTGTGTGTGTGTGTGTGTGTGTGTGTGTGTGTGTGTGTGTGTGTGTGTGTGTGTGTGTGTGTGCGTGTATGTGTCCATGTGTGTGAGCGTGTGTGTGTGTACGTGTGTATAATTCTAATGATACAGTGTACACCCCTTGTGTCAGTATCATGCTGAAACTGATTTCGTGTCATTCCACCTGTGCAGCTCAGTGACTAAATCTGTCTGGAGTTTTGAGATCTTCTATAGTGGTGTTTGGTATATGAGGCATACAGTGAGCTATGGACTGACCCTTCCATGTGTCCTTTTGTCTCTCTCTCTCTCTCGTTCTCTCTCTCTCGTTCTCTCTCTCTCTCGTTCTCTCTCTCTCTCGTTCTCTCTCGTTCTCTCTCGTTCTCTCTCGTTCTCTCTCTCTCGTTCTCTCTCGTTCTCTCTCTCGTTCTCTCTCTCTCTCGTTCTCTCTCTCTGGTTCTCTCTCTCGGTTCTCTCTCTCTCTCGTTCTCTCTCTCTCGTTCTCTCTCTCTCTCTCTCTCTGTCTCTCTCTCTCTCTCTGTCTCTCTGTCTCTCTCTCTGTCTCATTTAACATTTACATTTAAGTCATTTGGCAGATGCTCTTATCCAGAGCAACTTACAAATTGGTGAATTCACCTTATGACATCCAGTGGAACAGCCACTTTACAATAGTGCATCTAAATCATTTAAGGGGGGGGTGAGAAGGATTACTTTATCCTATCCTAGGTATTCCTTAAAGAGGTGGGGTTTCAGGTGTCTCCGTAAGGTGGTGATTGACTCCGCTGTCCTGGCGTCGTGAGGGAGTTTGTTCCACCATTGGGGGGCCAGAGCAGCGAACAGTTTTGACTGGGCTGAGCGGGAACTGTACTTCCTCAGTGGTAGGGAGGCGAGCAGGCCAGAGGTGGATGAACGCAGTGCCCTTGTTTGGGTGTAGGGCCTGATCAGAGCCTGGAGGTACTGCGGTGCCGTTCCCCTCACAGCTCCGTAGGCAAGCACCATGGTCTTGTAGCGGATGCGAGCTTCAACTGGAAGCCAGTGGAGAGAGCGGAGGAGCGGGGTGACGTGAGAGAACTTGGGAAGATTGAACACCAGACGGGCTGCGGCGTTCTGGATGAGTTGTAGGGGTTTAATGGAACAGGCAGGGAGCCCAGCCAACAGCGAGTTGCAGTAATCCAGACGGGAGATGACAAGTGCCTGGATTAGGACCTGCGCCGCTTCCTGTGTGAGGCAGGGTCGTACTCTGCGGATGTTGTAGAGCATGAACCTACAGGAACGGGCCACCGCCTTGATGTTAGTTGAGAACGACAGGGTGTTGTCCAGGATCACGCCAAGGTTCTTAGCGCTCTGGGAGGAGGACACAATGGAGTTGTCAACCGTGATGGCGAGATCATGGAACGGGCAGTCCTTCCCCAGGAGGAAGAGCAGCTCCGTCTTGCCGAGGTTCAGCTTGAGGTGGTGATCCGTCATCCACACTGATATGTCTGCCAGACATGCAGAGATGCGATTCGCCACCTGGTCATCAGAAGGGGGAAAGGAGAAGATTAATTGTGTGTCGTCTGCATAGCAATGATAGGAGAGACCATGTGAGGTTATGACAGAGCCAAGTGACTTGGTGTATAGCGAGAATAGGAGAGGGCCTAGAACAGAGCCCTGGGGGACACCAGTGGTGAGAGCGCGTGGTGAGGAGACAGATTCTCGCCACGCCACCTGGTAGGAGCGACCTGTCAGGTAGGACGCAATCCAAGCGTGGGCCGCACCGGAGATGCCCAACTCGGAGAGGGTGGAGAGGAGGATCTGATGGTTCACAGTGTCGAAGGCAGCCGATAGGTCTAGAAGGATGAGAGCAGAGGAGAGAGAGTTAGCTTTAGCATGGCGGAGCGCCTCCGTGATACAGAGAAGAGCAGTCTCAGTTGAATGACTAGTCTTGAAACCTGACTGATTTGGATCAAGAAGTTCATTCTGAGAGAGATAGCGGGAGAGCTGGCCAAGGACGGCACGTTCAAGAGTTTTGGAGAGAAAAGAAAGAAGGGATACTGGTCTGTAGTTGTTGACATCGGAGGGATCGAGTGTAGGTTTTTTCAGAAGGAGTGCAACTCTCGCTCTCTTGAAGACGGAAGGGACGTAGCCAGCGGTCAGGGATGAGTTGATGAGCGAGGTGAGGTAAGGGAGAAGGTCTCCGGAAATGGTCTGGAGAAGAGAGGAGGGGATAGGGTCAAGCGGGCACGTTGTTGGGCGGCCGGCCGTCACAAGAAGCGAGATTTCATCTGGAGAGAGAGGGAGAAAGAGGTCAGAGCACAGGGTAGGGCAGTGTGAGCAGAACCAGCGGTGTCGTTTGACTTAGCAAACGAGGATCGGATGTCGTCGACCTTCTTTTCAAAATGGTTGACGAAGTCATCTGCAGAGAGGGAGGAGGGGGGGAGGGGGAGGAGGATTCAGGAGGGAGGAGAAGGTGGCAAAGAGCTTCCTAGGGTTAGAGGCAGATGCTTGGAATTTAGAGTGGTAGAAAGTGGCTTTAGCAGCAGAGACAGAGGAGGAAAATGTAGAGAGGAGGGAGTGAAAGGATGCCAGGTCCGCAGGGAGGCGAGTTTTCCTCCATTTCCGCTCGGCTGCCCGGAGCCCTGTTCTGTGAGCTCGCAATGAGTCGTCGAGCCACGGAGCGGGAGGGGAGGACCGAGCCGGCCTGGAGGATAGGGGACATAGAGAGTCAAAGGATGCAGAAAGGGAAGAGAGGAGGGTTGAGGAGGCAGAATCAGGAGATAGGTTGGAGAAGGTTTGAGCAGAGGGAAGAGATGATAGGATGGAAGAGGAGAGAGTAGCGGGGGAGAGAGAGCGAAGGTTGGGACGGCGCGATACCATCCGAGTAGGGGCAGTGTGGGAAGTGTTGGATGAGAGCGAGAGGGAAAAGGATACAAGGTAGTGGTCGGAGACTTGGAGGGGAGTTGCAATGAGGTTAGTGGAAGAACAGCATCTAGTAAAGATGAGGTCGAGCGTATTGCCTGCCTTGTGAGTAGGGGGGGAAGGTGAGAGGGTGAGGTCAAAAGAGGAGAGGAGTGGAAAGAAGGAGGCAGAGAGGAATGAGTCAAAGGTAGACGTGGGGAGGTTAAAGTCGCCCAGGACTGTGAGAGGTGAGCCGTCCTCAGGAAAGGAACTTATCAAGGCATCAAGCTCATTGATGAACTCTCCGAGGGAACCTGGAGGGCGATAAATGATAAGGATGTTAAGCTTGAAAGGGCTGGTAACTGTGACAGCATGGAATTCAAAGGAGGCGATAGACAGATGGGTAAGGGGAGAAAGAGAGAATGACCACTTGGGAGAGATGAGGATCCCGGTGCCACCACCCCGCTGACCAGAAGCTCTCGGGGTGTGCGAGAACACGTGGGCGGACGAAGAGAGAGCAGTAGGAGTAGCAGTGTTATCTGTGGTGATCCATGTTTCCGTCAGTGCCAAGAAGTCGAGGGACTGGAGGGAGGCATAGGCTGAGATGAACTCTGCCTTGTTGGCCGCAGATCGGCAGTTCCAGAGGCTACCGGAGACGTGGAACTCCACGTGGGTCGTGCGCGCTGGGACCACCAGATTAGGGTGGCCGCGGCCGCGCGGTGTGGAGCGTTTGTATGGTCTGTGCAGAGTGGAGAGAACAGGGATAGATAGACACATAGTTGACAGGCTACAGAAGAGGCTACGCTAATGCAAAGGAGATTGGAATGACAAGTGGACTACACGTCTCGAATGTTCAGAAAGTTAAGCTTACGTAGCAAGAATCTTATTGACTAAAATGATTGAAATGATACAGTACTGCTGGAGTAGGCTAGCTGGCAGTGGCTGCGTTGTTGACTTTGTAGGCTAGCTGGCAGTGGCTGCGTTGTTGACACTACACTAATCAAGTCGTTCCGTTGAGTGTAATAGTTTCTACAGTGCTGCTATTCGGGGGCTAGCTGGCTAGCTAGCAGTGTTGATTACGTTACGTTACGTTAAAAGAACGACAATAGCTGGCTAGCTAACCTAGAAAATCGCTCTAGACTACACAATTGTCTTTGATACAAAGACGGCTATGTAGCTAGCAAATCAAACCGTTGTACTGTAATGAAGTGAAATGAAAATGTGATACTACCTGTGGAGCGAAGCGGAATGTTGACCGGGTTGTTGAAGTTCTATTCGGTAGACGTTGGCTAGCTGTTGGCTAGCTAGCTAGCAGTATCTCCTACGTTAAGGACGACAAATAGCTGGCTAGCTAACCTCGGTAAATTAAGATAATCACTCTAAGTCTACACACTCTAAACTACACAATTATCTTGGATACGAAGACAGCAAAGACAACTATGTAGCTAGCTAACACTACACTAATCAAGTCGTTCAGTTGAGTGTAATAGTTTCTACAGTGCTGGTATTCGGTAGACAGTGGACGTTAGCTAGCTGCTGGGCAGATAGCAGTGTAGACTACGTTAGGACGACGAAATACGATAATTACGCAATTATCTTTGAACAAAGACGGCTATGTAGCTAGCTAAGAAGAAATTGCTAAGATTAGACAAATCAAACCGTTGTACTATAATGAAATGTAATGAAAAGTTATACTACCTGCGGACCGAAGTGTAGATGCGACCGCTCGCTCCAACCGGAAGTCTCTCTCTCTCTGTCTCTCTCTTTCTCTCTGTCTCTCTCTCTCTCTCTCTCTCTCTCTCTCTCTCTGTCTCTCTCTCTCTCTCTCTCTCTGTCTCTCTCTGTCTCTCTCTCTCTCTATGTCTCTCGCTCTCTGTTCTCTCCAGTCCTCTCTGTGTTCTCTCCCATGCACTCCTTCCATCACTGCTCTACAGGCTCAGTAATTCCATACTCTATCACACACACTGGGGAGAGAGGGAGGAGAGAGAACGAGTAGCGAGCAAAAAGAGATAGAAAGGGAGAGAGAGATGGGGTGGGTAGAGAGTGATAGAACAGTTTGACTGGGAGAAGAGAGATGGATTAAAGGAGGGAGTAGAAGAGAGATTGGAGTGTTGGGAGGACTGTTATTGTAAGAGTAGGGCTGTTAACACACACACACACACACACACACACACTTGTCTTAGGAAGATAGATTTATCCTCAGTCAGATATGATGGGAATAGTCTTTAATTTCACACGTCTGGACAGCATGGAAGAGAAAGGGAATACTGTACTGTACATACCACTGGATGTCAGACTAACAGTAAGATAGTTGTTTATATCTATGGGCAGATACACAGAGATACAATACAGTTTGTATTCTCAAACCATGTCTATGGTCAAATCTATGCTGTAGGGTTGGAGCCTTCTACTGGCATGTTTTTATGGATGTAATGCCTTTGTCAGATTGTTCTCTGAAGGATGTAAAGGGCTAAAGCTACATCCTAAACCTACAGGTTAAAGGTACAGTACTGTGTAAATGATACAGGTTAAAGGTACAGTACTGTGTAAATGATACAGGTTAAAGGTACAGTACTGTGTAAATGGTACAGGTTAAAGGTACAGTACTGTGTAAATGATACAGGTTAAAGGTACAGTACTGTGTAAATGATACATCTACAGGTTAAAGGTGCAGTACTGTGTAAATGATACTGTTTAAAGGTACAGTACTGTGTAAATGATACAGGTTAAAGGTACAGTACTGTGTAAATGCTACAGATACAGGTTAAAGGTACAGTACTGTGTAAATGATACAGCTACAGGTTAAAGGTACAGTACTGTGTAAATGACACAGCTACAGGTTAAAGGTACAGTACTGTGTAAATGCTACAGCTACAGGTTAAAGGTACAGAACTGTGTAAATGATACAGCTACAGGTTAAAGGTACAGTCTATTCTTGATCTGAGAAATGAAGGCTATTCCATGTGAGAAATTGCCAAGAAACTGAAGATCTCGTACAACGCTGTGTACTACTCTCTTCACAGAACAGCCCAAACTGTCTCTGACCAGAATAGAAAGAGGAGTGGGAGGCCCCGGTGCACAACTGAGCAAGAGGGCAAGTACATTAGAGTGTCTAGTTTGAGAAACAGACAAGTCCTCGATTGGTAGCTTTTATTTTGGATTTTATTTTATTGAACCTTTATTTAAGTAGGCATTTCAGTTAAGAACAAATACGTATTTACAATGACAGCCTACCAAAAGGCAAAGGCCTCCTGCGGGGACAGGGGCCTGGGGCATGGGATATTTAAAAAAATATATATATGTATATATATATATATATATATATATATATATAGGACAAAACACACATCACAACAAGAGAGACAACACAACACTACATAAAGAGAGACCTAAGACAACAACATAGCAAGGCAGCAACACACGACAACAGAGCATGGTAGCAACACAACATAACAACAACATGGTAGCAACACAACATGATAGTAACACAAAACATGGTACAAACATGATTGGGCACAGTCAACTGCACAAAGGTCAAGAAGTTAGAGACAACAATACATCACACAAAGCAGCCACAACTGTCAGTAAGAGTGTCCATGATTGAGTCTTTGAACGATGAGATTGAGATAAAACTGTCCAGTTTGAGTATTTGTTGCAGCGAACTGAAAAGAGGAGCGAGAGGACCCAGGATTGATTGCGTTTTGGGGACCTTTAACAGAATGTGACTGGCAGAACGGGTGTTGTATGTGGAGGATGAGGGCTGCAGTAGATATCTTAGATAGGGGGGAGTGAGGCCTAAGAGGGTTTTATAAATAAGCATCAACCAGTGCGTCTTGAAATGGGTATACAGAGATGACCAATTAACAGAAGAGTATAGAGTGCAGTGATGTGTCCTATAAGGAGTATTGGTGGCAAATTGGATGGCCGAATGGTAAAGAACATCTAGCCGCTCGAGAGCACCCTTACCTGCCGATCTATAAATTATGTCTCCGTAATCTACCATGGGTATGATGGTAATCTGAATCAGGGTTAATTTGGCAGATGTGGTGAAAGAGGAGCGATTACGATAGAGGAAACCAAGTCTAGATTTAACTTTAGCATGCAGCTTTGATATGTGCTGAGAGAAGGACAGTGCACCCTCTAGCCATACTCCCAAGTACTTGTATGAGGTGACTACCTAAAGCACTAAACCCTCAGAGGTAGTAATAACACCTGTGGGAAGAGGGGCATTCTTCTTACCAAACCATATTACCTTTGTTTTGGAGGTATTCAGAACAAGGTTAAGGGTAGAGAATGCTTGCTGGACACTAAGAAAGCTTTGTTGTAGAGCATTTAGCACAAACTCCATGGAGGGGGAAGCTGAGTATAAAACTGTATCATCTGCATGTAAATAGATGAGAGAGCTTCCTACTGCCTGAGCTATGTTGTTGATGTAAATTGAGAAGAATGTGGGGCCTAGGATCGAGCCTTGGTGTACTCCCTTGGTGACAGGCAGTGGCTGAGACAGCAGATTTTCTGACTTAAAAAATTATTCCACCAATGTTATAACCAGTGATAGAAAGTGTATTTTGAACACTCAAATATCTGGCCACAGCAGAGCTTCAGAGTAGGCGATTAGTGTGTCTACCATACTCATGGGAAACAAGATCCTGGACGAGCCCCCATTAGTCATGTGCTTGGTCAGACTGCATGATTGTAGGGAGATTCAGCAGTGCTACCATCCATGACATCTGTTATTTATGAGACTGAATGACGGGCCTCATCTGATTCTGCATTATGGTTACACACGTAGACACTGCCCTCAACACGTTGTGTGCTGCGTGTCCTCTTGAAGCTAGGGGGTACTATTTTTATGTTTGGAAAAATAACGTTCCCAAAGTAAACAGCCTATTTCTCAGGACCAGATGCTAGAATATGCATATAATTGACAGATTAGGATAGAAAACACTCTAAAGTTTCCAAAACTTCAAAATATTTTCTGTGAGTATAACAGAACTGATATTGCAGGCGAAACCCTGAGGAAAATCCAATCATTTTGAAACCCTTCTGTTCCTATGCATGCATATCCTCCATTTAAAAGGATGTCAACCAGATTCCTTTTTCTCTTGCTTCCCTAAGGTGTCAACAGTCGTTAGACATAGTTTCAGGCTTTAATTTTGAAAAATTAGCGTGAAGGATCACATTGCGTAAATGGATAGGTGGGGGCTCTCAGAGTGAGTTTTTTGCGCTACAGAGTAAAGCCGCCATTGTTCCTCCCGCTGTTATTGAAAAACCTACACACTCGGTTGATATATTATCGAATATATATTTTAAAAACTACGTGAGGAATGATTATAAAAAACGTTTCACATGTTTCTGTGGACATTATGAAGACTATTTGGAATTTCCGTCTGCGTTGTCGTAACCGCTCTTTCCTGTGGATTTCTGAACATAACGCGATAAACAAACGGAGGTATTTTTGGTATAAAAATAATCTTTATGGAACAATAGGAACATTTGTTGTGTAACTGGGAAACTCGTGAGTGAAAACATCCGAAGATCATCAAAGGTAAACGGTTCATTTGATTGCTTTTCTGATTTTCGTGACCAAGCTTCCTGATGCTAAGTGTACATAATGCTATCGATAAACTTACACAAATGCTTGGATTGCTTTCGCTGTAAAGCATCATTTCAAAATCTGAGACAACAGGTGGATTAACAAAAGGCTAAACTGTGTTTTGCAATATTGCACTTGTGATTTCATGAATATGAATATTTTTTAGTAATATTATTTGACTGTTGCGCTATGCTATTCAGCAGTTGCTGACGAAAATGATCCCGCGACATGGATGGGTAGCGTCAAGAAGTTAAATGGGTTGAAGTGTGTTCTAGGCTAATGTGCCAGTGTCAGTTTTTCTCCCATGTACAGCTTTGAGTGCCACACATTGGTGGTGGATAAGGTCCGTTTCCCTTTTACTATGTAAAAAAGGTATTTTAGTGCAAACATGTATGTATGTTAAAGTGTCATAGCATTTTTTATGACCACAGTCAGGACTTCAGTTTATCATCCCACCTGAAAGAGCAGAGGAAGGGTGCCACCTACTGGCCTCCAACACCACTTCCAACAACATCTGGTCTCCCATCCACAGACCGACCAGGACCAACCCTGTTCAGTTTCAGAGGGAAACCAGCAGTGGGAAGCAGGGTGATATGCAGCTGGAATCAATGTTCCAGAACTTTCAACTGGAAAAGAAAGTCAGCAAAGGAAACACCAGCGTAACTTAACCAAAGAAGGGAAAAATAGCAACAAGGGCGGCGTTATCATAAGTAAAAAATCATATCATTTTGTTTTGCATCAATTTACAATTAATTTGTTCTCGTAATTCAAAATAATTTCCTTGCAATATTTTTGGGGGCTCTCAAAACTTCTGGGTTTATGTTTTGCTTTCAATATCATTATTTTGTTTGCAATACGAAAAATGTTGTTCTCAACGTAAGACGTTTTGCTTGATGTTAATGTCACAAAAGTAACTCCATACATGTAGGGCAAAAGCAGAAATGTGCCCCCTTTGTGGCCCCAGGACCAGTATTGGGAAACACTGTAAAGTAAAACCTCTATAGTCTTCACCTTGTCTTACCCTGGTCCTGATACTGTAGTAAACTATAGTGAAACGTCTTGGGACGGTTTCCCAGACCCAGATTCAGCCTACTACAGAAAACAATGTCCCCACTGAGCATGCTTTTAAGTCACGGAGTAGGTCTAATCTGGGTCCTGGAAACAATGTCCTACACAGTCAGCTCTCCTGACTGTTAGGACTGGATGTGTGCAGGTGGTTTCAATTAGGGAAGGAAACACAATCAAACACCCTGGTTGAGGTTCTCCTGTTGTGTTACACACACAAACTCCAGACACACAGACACACAGAAACACACACAGACACACACAGACACACAGAGAGACACCCACACATGCATGCACGGCATGGCACGCACGCACTCCAGGAATCACTCCAGGAATCAGCCACTCTGTTATGCTGGTTACGTCGTTGCGGGAGGTAGGAACTCTCAGTGGTGGGAACCCTCATTAGTGGTCTGAGAGGGAGTCAGGACAACAGATGCTGAGGGGACGCTGTGGCTTCTGCTCTTGAGTGACCTCTTCTCACCTCTCCTCCCTCTCCTCTTATCACTCTCCTCACTTCTCCTCTCTTCTCTCTCCTTTCATATCCTCCCCTCTCTCCTCACTTCTCCTCTCTTCCCTCTCTTTCCTCCTCTCCTCCCTTCCTCTTATCCTCTCCCTCACTTCTCCTCACTTCTCCTCTCTTCCCTCTCCTTTCCTGTCCTCTCCTCCCTCTCCTCTTCCTCTTATCACTCTCCTCACTTCTCCTCTCTCTCTCTCCTTTCTCCTCTCCTCCTCCTCCTCCTCTCCTCCCTCTCCTCTTATCACTCTCCTCACTTCTCCTCTCTTCTCTCTCCTCCTTTCATATCCTCTCCTCCCTCTCCTCTTATCACTCTCCTCACTTCTCCTCTCTTCCCTCTCCTTTCCTGTTTTCTCCTCCCTCTCCTCATCACTCTCCTCACTTCTTCTCTCTTCCCTCTCCTTTCCTGTTTTCTCCTCCCTCTCCTCTTATCACTATCCTCACTTCTCCATTCATATCCTCTCCTCCCTCTCCTCTTATCACTATCCTCACTTCTCCTCTCTTCCCTCTCCTTTCCTGTTTTCTCCTCCCTCTCCTCTTATCACTCTCCTCACTTCTCCTCTCTTCCCTCTCCTTTCCTGTTTTCTCCTCCCTCTCCTCTTATCACTCTCCTCACTTCTCCCTCTTCCTCTCTTTTCTGTTTCTCCTCCCTCTCCCTCTTATCACTATCCTCACTTCTCCTCTCTTCCCTCTCCTTTCCTGTTCTCCTCCCTCTCCTCTTATCACTATCCTCACTTCTCCTCTCTTCCCTCTCCTTTCCTGTCCTTCCTCACTTCTCCATCTCTCCCTCTCCTCTTATCACTCTCCTCACTTCTCCTCTCTTCCCTCTCCTTTCCTGTCTCCTCCCTCCCTCTTATCACTCTCCTCACTTCTCCTCTCTTCCCTCTCCCTCTCCTTCCACTCTCCTCACTTCTCCTCTTCCCTCTCCTTTCCCTCCCTCTCCTCTTATCACTCACTTCTCCCTCTCTCCCTCTCCTCTTATCACTCTCCTCACTTCTCCTCTCTTCCCTCTCCTTTCCTCTCTCCTCCCTCTCCTCTTATCACTCTCTTCACTTCTCCTCTCTTCCCTCTCCTTTCCTGTCCTCTCCTCACTTCTCCTCTTATCACTCTCCTCACTTCTCCTCTCTCTTCCTGTCCTCTCCTCACTTTCCTTCCCTCTCCTCCTCACTTCTCCTCTTATCACTCTCCTCACTTCTCCTCTCTTCCCTCTCCTTTCATATCCTCTCCTCCCTCTCCTCTTATCACTCTCTTCACTTCTCCTCTCTTCCCTCTCCTTTCCTGTCCTCTCCTCCCATCTCCTGTTGTCCTGATGATGATTCACAACATACAGAGAGCTAATTCTGCCTGCTGAGCTGTTTCCTCCAACTGTTATTTTTAAACTACTTTCAGGCCTCATTGATTGTCATAGAAACTAATTTCTGTAACGTGTTCTTCTAATCACTAATGTTTGAGCATCATATTGAATGTATCAGTCTGGAGTAGTAGGGGCTGTCTAGCGTGGAGAGATGATTTCAAAACTCCATTTCAACCTTCATCTGTTTGGATGTTTGTAGAAACATATCAGAATATTTACCCTCAAAGGAAACAGAGGTACACAATTTCTTAGAGATCTCAATGCTGTGTGTGTGTGTGTGTGTGTGTGTGTGTGTGTGTGTGTGTGTGTGTGTGTGTGTGTGTGTGTGTGTGTGTGTGTGTGTGTGTGTGTGTGTGTGTGTGATGATGTGTGTGTGTGTGATGATGTGTACCAGAAGTCAGTAGAAGGACATCCAGTATGTGACTCAGGTCATCCTTCCCTTACTACTCTTCTACTACAGGCGGTTCATCAGGACAGGGTTCAGAAAGGAATGGCTTCTTCTCATGTTTCATTCCTCATCTAGACCTGTTGTGTTGTGGTGGGAAACAGGCTCAGGGATCCGGTGTATAGTGATCCTGTCACAGTGATGAGGATACAGGTGTATCAGCCCAGATTGACTCTTCTGTTTACAAACATCTGTCATAATCAATACAAATGACTGGAGAGGAGATCCTTTCTAACCGCAGGAGGCTATTTAGTGATCACATTCATTGATTATGTTTCATTTCTGGTGTTATGAGATGGGATCTAATGCTGCATGTGGACATGTTCTCAGTGTGTGTGTACAATATGCAGACTGAAGAATGAACTGCATCTGTGGTTTTTAGATGGTCTTAGTCCCCCCCTGGTGGGTATTGGTAGGTATCACAGATTGAAATGGACAAACGCATTAGTATTCATTCCTCACAATATGTAACATATGTAACAATATGTAAATGCTACAATACTCGACAGACAGCAGACAGCTAACAGTTACAGCAAAGAAGACCAGGAGGCACGAGATCAGTTTAGATTTCTTTCGTGAATGATATGTAGTACAACTGCAAAACATAAAGTAGGCAATATTGTATCACATTGTTCTGCATGCATTCACATCACACAAACACAAAGGCATAGACATAATGAATACAGCAATCAATAGCATGACTCCATGCATTCTAAACCACAGTTAGGGCCTTGTCATGTGTTGCTGTATCCTCCCTGGACATGCATCATGACATTTTTTCCCATTCCTCCTTGCAAAACAGCTCGAGCTCAGTGAGGTTGGATGGAGAACATTTGTGAACAGCAGTTTTCAGTTCTTTCCACAGATTCTCGATTGGATTCAGGTCTGGACTTTGACTTGGCCATTCTAACACCTGGATATGTTTATTTTTGAACCATTCCATTGTAGATTTTGCTTTATGTTTTGGATCATTGTCTTGTTGGAAGACAAATCTCCGTCCCAGTCTCAGGTCTTTTGCAGACTCCATCAGGTTTTCTTCCAGAATGGTCCTGTATTTGGCTCCATCCATCTTCCCATCAATTTTAACCATCTTCCCTGTCCCTGCTGAAGAATTGCAGGCCCAAACCATGATGCTGCCACCACCATGTTTGACAGTGGGTATGGTGTGTTCAGGGTGATGAGCTGTGTTGCTTTTACGCCAAACATAACGTTTTGCATTGTTGCCAAAAAGTTCAATTTTGGTTTCATCTGACCAGAGCACCTTCTTCCACATGTTTGGTGTGTCTCCCAGGTGGCTTGTGGCAAACTTTAAACAACACTTTTTATGGATATCTTTAAGAAATGGCTTTCTTCTTGCCACACTTTCATAAAGGCCAGATTTGTGCAATATACGACTGATTGTTGTCCTATGGACAGAGTCTCCCACCTCAGCTGTAGATCTCTGCAGTTCATCCAGAGTGATCATGGGCCTCTTGGCTGCATCTCTGATCAGTCTTCTGCTTGTATGAGCTGAAAGTTTAGAGGGACGGCCAGGTCTTGGTAGATTTGCAGTGGTCTGATACTCCTTCCATTTCAATATTATCGCTTGCACAGTGCTCCTTGGGATGTTTAAAGCTTGGAAAATATTTTTGTATCCAAATCCGGCTATAAACTTCTTCACAGCAGTATCTTGGACCTGCCTGGTGTGTTCCTTGTTCTTCATGATGCTCTCTGCGCTTTTAACGGACCTCTGAGACTATCACAGTGCAGGTGCATTTATACGGAGACTTGATTACACACAGGTGGATTGTATTTATCATCATTAGTAATTTAGGTCAACATTGGATCATTCAGAGATCCTCACTGAACTTCTGGAGAGAGTTTGCTGCACTGAAAGTAAAGGGGCTGAATAATTTTGCACGCCCAATTTTTCAGTTTTTGATTTGTTAAAAAAGTTTGAAATATCCAATAAATGTCGTTCCACTTCATGATTATGTCCCACTTGTTGTTGATTCTTCACAAAAAAATACAGTTTTATATCTTTATGTTTGAAGCCTGAAATGTGGCAAAAGGTCGCAAAGTTCAAGGGGGCCGAATACTTTCGCAAGGCACTGTAACTCCAGGGCAGCCAGACAGAATGGTGGTGGACATGATGTACTAGAAGCACCTTGGAGCAGAGCTCAACCCAAAGGACATACAACTACCCCAGAACAACCCAATGCATCACCAACACAGTTAGCCAGCCCAGCAGGAAGTCATGTTGGATTCAGGCAGCCATATGGGATTATCAATCAACCAAAGATTAGGGTGTCAAACTAAATTCCTGGAGAGACCTGTCTGCTGGTTTGTATTATTTCCTTTCAATGAATGTCCAATGAAGACCTAGACAACCATCTGAGGGGAGTTCCTAACTAATCAATTAGGACCTAGACAACCAGCTGAGGGGAGTTCCCAACTAATCAATTAGGACCTAGACAACCAGCTGAGGGGAGTTCCCAACTAATCAATTAGGACCTAGACAACCAGTTGAGGGGGGTTCCTAACTAATAAATTTGTTCCTAGACAACCAGTTGAGGGGAGTTCCTAACTAATCAATGAGGACCTAGACAACCAGCTGAGGGGAGTTCCCAACTAATCAATGAGGACCTAGACAACCAGCTGAGGGGAGTTCCCAACTAATCAATTAGGACCTAGACAACCAGTTGAGGGGGGTTCCTAACTAATAAATTAGAACCTAGACAACCAGTTGAGGGGAGTTCCTAACTAATCAATGAGGACCTAGACAACCAGCTGAGGGGAGTTCCTAACTAATCAATGAGGACCTAGACAACCAGCTGAGGGGAGTTCCTAACTAATACATTAGGACCTAGACAACCAGTTGAGGGGAGTTCCTAACTAATCAATTAGGACCTAGACAACCAGTTGAGAGGAGTTCCTAACTAAACAATTACCTTAATTGATCAATCAATACAAGGGAGGTGTGAAAACCTGCAGACACTCTGTCCTCAAGGACTGGAGTTCAACACGTTGTCATGACTGTCCTGTGAGGATCCAAAGATCAGGTTACAATGGATCAACGTCTACCAGATCCCTTTCACCCACAGAGGGGAGGAGGGATTGATGTGGGGGTTTTATGACACCTCACACCCAGTCGTAAATGTTATGCAGCAGAAAACTCTTTTTGGTATTCAGTAGTGGTGATTGGAATCTCTTTGTTACAGAAACGTTTTGCCGCCCAAAAATTCTAATGTCCTAAAGTGAACACTGGGACAATATTTTTAATATCTGAATGTAGGGAATAATGAGAGATGGAATATGGGAAATGAATGTCTATTTTGTGATGTCATTAAAAATGGTATGACAACGTTATAATGAAAATATTGTAACTTGAAGGGTTTTCACACTTTGTATGTCAGGTTTTCATCCTTGTGTGTCAGCATGACGGAAACACCTCCTTTTTATCAGAGTGTATGAAAGATGAGCTGAGAATTAACATAAGAGACCAGAAGGACTCAAGGTGCAGCTTATGTCTCCATTGGTTACGATCCTGAAAATCAACACGAGGTGAAGACGACAAAGTAGCCTCTAACAATCAATGTTACAGCCGAGTAGCTGTTCCAAGCACTGTATCTAAGAAAGTGAAATTAAGTAGGACCATCCTGTTACTCTCTTCAAAACATCGTCGACTACACTGCTCTCATCACCCCACTGGGGATCATCGACACGGCTGATTAGCTGTCTTCAGAGGACCACTCTTCCAGAAAGGGTGAAAGCAAACACCATCCTGTTAGTTCTGCTTAAGACTACAGGACAAGGCATTGAAGCCACAAACTGATCTGAAGCCATTCTTGTGATTATTGTGACTTTGCCACTGTAATTGTTGGTAAGCTTGTGTAGTCTAAAATGAATCTATGATCGTATGCTATCCATTTGTTTTTTGTATGCTGTTCTTTGTATGCCATTTTAATATTTGATAATTAACCAATGATATTAGGCCATACTTGGTCATGATTACAGACACCAGTATCTTTTGATACTATGTAAACAAGTCATCCTGCAGTGTTTGATTATACCCTGATGAAGACAGCTTGGCTGTCGAAACGTTGGACATTACATTTTTGCATCTGAGCTCATAGAGTTTATTTTCAAATTGAAGCCACGGACAACTAAGAAGGACATTGTGACCTCTTGTGGACAATCAGAACCTTACACTTGAGCTCGGGAGAATGCCCAACAGAACCCATTTCACAAATGTCTGTGTCCAACAGAGATACACGATGAAGGAAGACATCAAACACGTAAATACCTGATTTACTTCTTTACGCCAAACAGGCGGTGGTTCGGTGCAACGTTTTATGATTACTGTGAGCGTAGTTCCAAGTGTATAAGTTGTCTCTCTTTCTTTCTCCCTTTGTTACTCTGTACTCCTCCCTCTTTTGATAAACAAGCAGTCAGGTTGTCGTTAGTCCGCTAGGGACCTGTTTCCATCGTATTAAGTTTCTAATCAATAACCTATACTGTGTGTGTGTATCCTGTGTTATCGTTTAGTTAGTTAGTAAATAAACAATTAAATCAATTTGTGTGGTACGGAATGATCAGTAAAGCTGGGGTTTGTGCCGATGCAAGAAGTTTGCGACGTTCAGATTATGAGACTGATATGAGGTAATGATTAATAAATGACTTATCAATATATTTCTTGTATATCTTCTAGAGTTTAATTTGGGAGCTGGTAACTCGTTAAACAATTTATTCCGTTAAGCAAATAGACGCAAGACAAAATAAAAGACAAGTGTTTATGTAGTTTACTGAAAGAACATTTTAATGATCAGTGCAGATAGTCAGTGAAGAAGAGAACAGTAATGTTATGAGAAAAGCCTCTACATGTTGCTGGTGCTGTACAGTCAGAAAGAGAGACATAGAAAGACCAGGGACACACTGGGAAAAGAAACGCTACTTCATTCAACCATTTTGTTTTCAACCATAGTTAATCCCTCAAAGGAACGGAAGTACAGACTGGATGATAAAATGTTATACTCAGTGAGTGAAGCTGTCCAACGTTGCATGAATTACAAAAAATCTCCCCACAATATAATGTTAGTACAGAGAGTATAGACAACATATCTGGATCAGTCATATAAAGGACAATACAATATATGACATATCAATGTTCCCTGAAAATCCTCCAACTAAAGAGAAGACTTCAACCTGCATCCCAGAGCCTTATGAAGCAGACACAGAGCCTTATGAAGCAGACACAGAGCTTTATGAAGCAGACACAGAGCCTTATGAAGCAGACACAGAGCCTTATGAAGCAGACACAGAGCTTTATGAAGCAGACACAGAGCCTTATGAAGCAGACACAGAGCCTTATGAAGCAGACACAGAGCCTTATGAAGCAGACACAGAGCCTTATGAAGCAGACACAGAGCTTTATGAAGCAGACACAGAGCTTTATGAAGCAGACACAGAGCCTTATGAAGCAGACACAGAGCTTTATGAAGCAGACAGAGCATGAAGCAGACACAGCCTTATGAAGCAGACACAGAGCTTTATGAAGCAGACACAGAGCCTTATGAAGCAGACACAGAGTCTTATGAAGCAGACACAGAGCCTTATAAAGCAGACACAGAGCCTTATGAAGCAGACACAGAGCCTTATGAAGCAGACACAGAGCCTTATGAAGCAGACACAGAGCCTTATGAAGCAGACACAGAGCCTTATGAAGCAGACACAGAGCCTTATGAAGCAGACACAGAGCTTGATGAAGCAGACACAGAGCCTTATGAAGCAGACACAGAGCCTTATGAAGCAGACACAGAGCTTTATGAAGCAGACACAGAGCCTTATGATGAAGCAGACACAGAGCTTATGAAGCAGACACAGAGCTTGATGAAGCAGACACAGAGCTTTATGAAGCAGACACAGAGCATTATGAAGCAGACACAGAGCTTTATGAAGCAGACACAGAGCTTTATGAAGCAGACACAGAGTCTTATGAAGCAGACAGAAAGCACTCAGAAAGCACTCAGCACATCATAATATGGCCTGTTCCTATCACGTTGTTCAAACAGGATTAGCAGACAGATGTGGTGCAGATACCAGCCACTAGAGGGGGGTACAGCACTGGTGTGTGATTATAAACTACATCAACTAGGCAACAGCATCACACACTGAACTTCCTCAGGAAGTTAATAAACCTAAAAGAAAAATATATATATATAAACCTAATTGAAACCGTCATAATTTCCAACTTGCAATAAATATCCCAACCAATACAAATTACTTTATTATGAGCTTGTCTTATACATCTCAATAATATATATAAAACATCTCTAAATGAAATAATCAAATTACAATTACACAAGAGGTGAAATATATTATGAACAAAGAGCTAAATACAAATGTAGTTGTTAAAAAGTATGATGCAACAATGTATCTAAACTTGTCTGCTCTTTGTGTGACTGACCACCTCACTACTCAAGTGTTCTTATGATGCCTGGACATCTATTTCAGTTCCTGTATCAGAAGGCCTTTATCTGATCCATAAGTTTCAAACAGCAGGTAGATCTTCTCTCCCTCAGTGAAGACTAAGTCAGCGTACGTGTAGATGTGATCCCTGGACTCAGCGTTGAAGAAGGAGACCCACTTCTCATCCACAGACCATCCCTCTGCAGCTGACGCTGGTCTTCTCCAGATCAGACTGACTGAGTTTCTGCCTGCTGACTGGACTACTGGACGCCCAGGCCCAGACCCTGTCCCAATCTCTGTCACAGTGATGTCACTGAACTCACTCTCTCCTGCCCTGTCCTCTGCTCTGTGTTTGATCTGGTACTGTGTATCTCTCTCCAGATCTGATATCACACAGACTTCTCCACTATCTCTGGTCTCCATGTTTCTCCACTTCTCCTCATAAGGAAAGAACAGGTCAGTTCTGACAGGTCTGTACTCCACTCTGAACCTGTCTGTGTGTCCAGTCTTTGACAGGGGTAAGATCACACTGCTGTGCTGTGTGTCCGTTACCTGAACAGGGTCAGGCTTTGACACAGGCTCACACTAACCTGCCTCCCTGGTAGAGATGGATGGAGGCTCCAGGAGTGGAATCATCTGGAATGGAGTTTATGTTTATGTCCAGAAAAGCTCTAGTTCTAGTCTTTGTGACTCTCTCATTGTTCTCCTCAGACTTGAACCAGGGCTGAGTGTGCTGGTAGGGGTGGTCAGGCCTGGTCTGTGTGTCTGTAGGGAGTCAACAAACTGCTCCAGCACAGTGGCAAAGACTTTCTTCTGTTAGTCGATCATGACTCATACTTCTGGGAGGTTGACCTCCTCCACAACCTCTCAGCAGAGACGACAACCAACCGCTGCACGGCTCAGTTTGACCCTATGGCCAGCCAGATAATGGACCCCAATTCTTCTGCTTTGAGTTCCGGACATCTGCTGCTGAATGGGAATTTGAGCCTGTCACCTCATCGCCACAACACCTAAAAGCTAATGGAAAGGTAGAGATGGAAGTCAAAATTGTGAAGAACCTCTGCAGAAAAGCTGTGAGAGGCGAAGAATGCCTGGAAAGCAGGCCTGTAGTGGAGCAATACCCCAACGGAAGGCATAAATAGCAGCCCGGCCCAGCACCTCATGGCACAGCGCTTAAAAGCAGCTCTGCCAGTAGCCAACACTCTCCTAGAGCCCTGTGTGGTGACAGACGTGCTGGAGAAGCTTCAACACAGAACACAGGTGTCTAAGTTCATGTATGACAAATCATCAGGACTTACCTGAGCTCATGGTGGGTGAAGCGGTGCAGATGAATCCATTACCAGGGGACTGGACTGCCCTCTGGAGACTCGGATCCAGAAAGTTGCACACAGGATCATGCTGACTGCAGGAATGTCCACCAGAGCTGTTTAATGTTCATTTCTCTATTATAAGCCGCCCCAACAACGTTTGAGAGAATTTGACAGTATATCCAACCGGCCTCACAGCCACAGACCACGTGTAACCACGCCAATGCAGGACCTTCTTCACCTGCAGGATCATCTTAGAACATCCACCCAGATAGATGATGAAACTGAGGAGTATTTCTGTCTGTAATAAAGCCATTTTGTGGAGGAATACTAATACAGATTGGCTGGGCCTGGCTCCTCAGTGGGTGGGCCTATTCCCTCCCAAGCCCACCCATGTCTGTGCCCCTGCCCAGTGATGTGAAATCCATAGATTAGGGCCTAATGATTTCATTTCAATTGACTGATTTCCTCATATGAACTGTAACTCAGTAAAATCGTTGACATTTTTGCATGTTGCATTTATATTGTTGTTGGTTAGAGCTACCGACAGTGTGTTTTATATAATACATGGAAATCTAACTCACCAAATTGCTCATATTAAAGATGCAAAAATGTTCAGGACAAATATGCAAAACAGGAACCTGTTGTTCCCTTCTCACTGAGACAGTAAGATGGAGGACGTACTCCTATACAGGAGGGGTTAAATGCCTAAAGGTTAGGAATGATGAACAATAATACAAGGCTGTACATGTCTCATGAGCTTAGTTCAACTGTCTAACATCATAACACAAATTATAGCTTCATTGTTTAAACTGTATAACTATGTTTTAAATATCATGTTGATATCATGGACAGTCAGTTATAACATCCTTAGGTCCAAGGACATCTAATGAATAAACTGAACAGATTGAATAAAACAATATATACCATTTATTTTCACTTCAGTGTCATTTAGTTTTAAAAGTGTGATTGTACAGTTCAGATTCTATAATTATAATGGTGTGTGTGAATCAACAACAAGCGTTTCTTATTACAGATACCATTGGCTACAAAGACATGTCCTCCTGGAACATAACTTATTATCATAGAAAACGTCACAAAATAACTTGTAGTACAAAATAACAAACATACAAATATGAATCAAATACTGACATGTTACATATATGGGAAGTAAGTATTATTTTAAGATTAGCCCTAAAATGCAATCTTTGTCCCCAATACCACCCCATTTCCTACATAGTGCACTACTTTTGACCAGAGCCCTGTGAGCCCTGGTGAAAGGTATTGCACTAAATAGGGAATAGGTTGTCATTTGGGATATGCCAGTGTCTGAGCCCTGCTCTAAGACTGCTTCCTGGCTTGGTGTCTTGGGAGGAACTTCATGGTGTGAGGCTCCCCCTCCTCCTCCACGGGCTGCTGTGATAGATTGTTGGTCTGTGGGAGGCGATCTAGGGTCAGGCCCTCATGAGGACACACAGAGTACCGTGACAAAAGCGTAACCAGGATGGATTTCATCATCACCATGGCAATGTACTTGCCAACGCAGGATCGAGGACCGGACCCGAAAGGCTGGAAGAAACGATTAGGTATCTGAGAGTGCAAGAGAGAGAGAGAGGGAGAGTGACAGAGAGAAATAAATAAATAAATTAGTAAATATCTTTACAACTCAGGGTGCTGATGAATTTCTCCCTGTGATAGTCTTGATTATTCTCTTACATTTTTCTCAAAGTTGTCCAGACTGAACTCATTGGGCTTGAGGAAGAACTCTGATCTGTGCATGCGTCCCATGTTCAGAATGATGTTTGTCCCCTTTGGCACCCGGTAGCCACTGATGACATCATCAGACAGTGCCCGGCGCATGGTAAAGTCCACCACAGGATGGAACCTTAAGGACTCATTGATGAAGCTCTCTAGGACCCTTAGGTTCTGCAGGTCAGAGTTGTGGAGCTCCCTATCACCTACATTGAGAGAGGAGGGAGATGGACATTCAAACAGCCACTTATTCAATATAGCTACATGAACCCCTAAGTTCTATTGGAAAGTACTGTAGTTGTCTGGGTTTGATGGGTCCTGACCTATAACTAGTAAAAAGAGAAAAGCTGCAGCAGGAGGTTCCTCACCTATAACAGTGTCTATCTCTTCTAGAAGCTGTAGCTCTATGTTAACAGATTGTGAAGGTCTGACCTATTATACATTTGAGTCATTTAACAGACACTCTTATCCAGAACAACTTACAGGAGCAATTAGGATGAAGTACTTCGCTCAAAGACACAAAGACAGAATTGAAGTGTTTATCTCTTCTAATAGCTGTAGCTCTATGTTAACAGATTGTGAAGTGGGGACTCACCTATAGCAGTGTTTATCTCTTCTAAAAGCTGTAGTTCTATGTTAACAGATTGTGAAGTGGGGACGCACCTATAGCAGTGTTTATCTCTTCTAATAGCTGTAGCTCTATGTTAACAGATTGTGAAGTGGGGACTCACCTATAGCAGTGTTTATCTCTTCTAATAGCTGTAGCTCTATGTTAACAGATTGTGAAGTGGGGACTCACCTATAGCAGTGTCTATCTCTTCTAGGAGCTGTAGTTCTATGTTAACAGATTGTGAAGTGGGGACTCACCTATAGCAGTGTCTATCTCTTCTAATAGCTGTAGCTCTATGTTAACAGATTGTGAAGTGGGGACTCACCTATAGCAGTGTCTATCTCTTCTAGGAGCTGTAGTTCTACGTCAGGGTTCTGTTTGAGAAGCAGCAGCATAAAGAACAGACTGATAGACAGAGTGTCTGGAGCTGCTATCACCATCTCCAATACACACTGCCTCACATTCTCAGCTGACAGCTCCCCATGGCTCTGAAACACACAATCACACTTCAGATTAGTTGACTCACTTTGGCTACTCAGGCTGTTATTGTTATACATGTTTTAACATAAGAAAGTGGAAACAACCGGCAGAATAGATTATAATAGTGTGCAGAGGACATGGGCTGGGGTCAGGGCCAGTGTTAGGATCAATTTAATTTCAATTCAGTCAATTCAGGAAGTAAATTGAAATTCTAAAGTTCCATACATGTATATTGACTAATTGAAATGAAATTGAGTTAAGCCTGGGTTTGGGCCTTGCCTAATGCCTAGATCTTTGTCTCAGTGGGCTAAGGCAGTCTTTAAGTTGTGCAGACGACCTGTGCTTGAGTTAGTGTTGGGGATAGGGTAACGGCAAGGTCAGGGACTGACCTGTGCTTGGGTTAGTGTTGGGGATAGGATAACGGCAAGGTCAGGGACTGACCTGTGCAAAGATGAGGTCTGCAGTGAAGTTGATGTGGTCCAGTTTGTCAGCTTCCTGTAGACCTCTTCTCTTCTGGTCGACCAGACTCTCTATAGCATCCTGCAGCTCCTGACTGCAACACAACAACAGAGCTATACATTAACACTAATACTTTCAACTTTAATGTATTGCTGTATATATTTAAATAAAACATTATTTAGTAGAATTGTATATGTATATTGTGTATTTGTCATGTGTGAAATGTGCTGTTAAGTGCTCATTGTTGTAATGAAGATGATGGAAGTGGAGAAGCAGGTGCAGATGGAGAGTAATAAAACAATGGAAATGAAACAATACAAAACAGGAGTAGGGTCTTGACATGAAACACAATCAATACTGCCTGGGGAATGAACCTAAGGGAGTGACAGATATAAGGGAGGAATCAGCGAAGTGACGGAGTCCAGGTCTCATGTGGCGAAGTGGGAGCGCCGGAGAGGAGCAGAGGGAGAAGACGTGGAGCGCCAGAGAGGAGCAGAGGGAGAAGACGTGGAGCGCCAGAGAGGAGCAGAGGGAGAAGACGTGGAGCGCCAGAGAGGAGCAGAGGGAGAAGACGTGGAGCGCCAGAGAGGAGCAGAGGGAGAGGACGTGGAGCGCCAGAGAGGAGCAGAGGGAGAAGACGTGGAGCGCCGGAGAGGAGCAGAGGGAGAAGACGTGGAGCGCCAGAGAGGAGCAGAGGGAGAAGACGTGGAGCGCCGGAGAGGAGCAGAGGGAGAAGACGTGGAGCGCCGGAGAGGAGCAGAGGGAGAAGACGTGGAGCGCCGGAGAGGAGCAGAGGGAGAAGACGTGGAGCGCCGGAGAGGAGCAGAGGGAGAAGACGGAGCAGAGGAGCAGAGGGAGAAGACGTGGAGCACCGGAGAGGAGCAGAGGGAGAAGACGTGGAGCACCGGAGAGGAGCAGAGGGAGAAGACGTGGAGCGCCGGAGAGGAGCAGAGGGAGAAGCAGAGAGGAGAAGAGAGGAGCAGAGGGAGAAGATGCGTGGAGCGCCAGAGAGGAGCAGAGGAGAAGACGTGGAGCGCCGGAGAGGAGCAGAGGGAGAAGACGTGGAGCGCCGGAGAGGAGCAGAGGGAGAAGACGTGGAGCGCCGGAGAGGAGCAGAGGGAGAAGACGTGGAGCGCTGGAGAGGAGCAGAGGGAGAAGACGTGGAGCTGTATAGTCCAGATAGTCCAGATAGATGCTCTACAGATGGTCATACTATAACAAACAAATCTGTTGATAAGAAACAAACAAATCTAGGTTTAGAAAAAGGCTTAGATTAGGGTTAGGTTAAGTTTAGGGTTAGGATAAGGGTTAAGGTCAGGACTAGGGTTAAGTTTAGGGTTAGGATAAGGGTTGAGGTTAGGACTAGGGTTAAGTTTAGGGTTAGGATAAGGGTTAAGGTTAGGACTAGGGTTAAGTTTAGGGTTAGGATAAGGGTTAAGGTTAGGACTAGGGTTAAGTTTAGGGTTAGGATAAGGGTTGAGGTTAGGACTAGGGTTAAGTTTAGGGTTAGGATAAGGGTTGAGGTTAGGACTAGGGTTAAGTTTAGGGTTTAGGATAAGGGTTAAGGTTAGGACTAGGGTTAAATTTAGGGTTTAGGATAAGGGTTAAGGTTAGGACTAGGGTTAAGTTTAGGGTTAGGATAAGGGTTGAGGTTAGGACTAGGGTTAAGTTTAGGGTTAGGATAAGGGTTGAGGTTAGGACTAGGGTTAAATTTAGGGTTAGGATAAGGGTTAAGGTTAGGACTAGGGTAAATTTAGGGTTAGGATAAGGGTTAAGGTTAGGACTAGGGTTAAGTTTAGGGCTAGGATAAGGGTTGAGGTTAGGACTAGGGTTAAATTTAGGGTTAGGATAAGGGTTAAGGTTAGGACTAGGGTAAATTTAGGGCTAGGATAAGGGTTAAGGTTAGGACTAGGGTAAATTTAGGGTTAGGATAAGGGTTAAGGTTAAGGTTAGGACTAGGGTTAGGGTTAGTAGATAGTTAGTTGACACGTTACTGATAGTCTCTACCTGGAACCAAAAAGGGTTCTTAAAAGGGTTCTCGTATGGGGACAGCCTCCAGACCCTTTTCGGTTCTAGATCACACCTTTTTTTCTAAGTGTAGCGCATCTACAGATGGACTATCCAAGTGTTACCCTATTCTATATATAATCCTTAAACTGTTAATATTAGATGTTCTGGATGCCTTGGTAATGATGCTAACTGTTTATAACTGTGTGACTTACGCTGCTCTCCTGTGTTTCTGCAGGATCCAGTCCAACTTGAAGTAGATATCTGGTTTGATCAGCACTGTCTGCCACGTGTCAAAGTACTGCTGAATCTTCTGCAGCAGCTCCTTCTCTAATAATATCAAATGAAATGTTATCAAGTGGAATAACTTCCCACTTGAAAAGGAAAGTCATGTTGAGTGCTTACAGAACTGATGTTCAGATATACTGTTCAGGGTCTTGTGGCTTTATGGCTGTGAGTTACCAACTAGAGATAGAAAACCCTGATGACCTGAAGTCAAAATAAGGTTTGCCTAAATGTATTTATCAATGTATATTATGTGCTTATAAAATATACATGTATTATATTATATTGGGTAAAGTATTATTGAGTATAAAAGGCTGTGGCTCACCGTTGAGAGGCACCCCTAGGAACAATCTGTTAGAGATGTCCACTACTGTACACCTTAGTAGAGTCAGGACGTCAACCTGTCCACCCATCAGTCCGTCCAGCCCCTGGAGAGCGTCCATGTGAGTCTGTGTGGACGAGACACACACGTCTACTGTCTTCTGCAGCCCAGGCCCTGTCAGAGCTGGAACACACAGTGGAGATACAGCAGGTTATTACAACATATTGAACGATATCCTGGGAAGATATTGCCACTAACAGACTGGACAATGGACTCCTTTGTTTTTCTAACTTCTCTATTAGTTTGTGTATATGAGAATACAGCAACCTTCTCCTAATGGTTTACCATTTAACATCTAGAATCAGTTATTATGATCAATTAAGTAGTGGTATTTTAATGCCATGCTTATCTTTCTCATTTGAGTAAGTCATTGTGTAATTGGTCACCTTTAGTGAAGTAGGTGCGGGTCTTCTTCCATAGAGCCATGTTGCTGTTGAAAATGATGCCTCTCTCATCCATGCCAATACAGCTCAGACCCTGTTTACTGCCGAACCGAGAGGTGTAACACCCCTGTCTCAGAACATGATGCACTGCAGAGGAACTGTACAGAGAGGATGGGGACACTGGTATTCACTCTCCGAAGTCTACAAGTCTATGTCAGTAAGTCTAAATGTGTATTATAACATATGTCATCTAGGCTACAAGTAATCTACAAGTGCTTTTGTGAAATGAAATTCAAACATCTTAATTAAGATATTTAAATTGATTAATGATTGATTGACTGACCGACTGTCTGCCTGACTGCTACTGACTGCCTGATTGACTGCGTGACTGACTGCCTGACTGACTGCCTGACTGACTGCCTGACTGACTGTCTGACTGACTGTCTGGTACTGACTGCCTGATTGAGTGCCTGACTGACTGCCTGACTGACTGTCTGACTGACTGCCTGACTGACTGCCTGGTACTGACTGCCTGATTGACTGCCTGACTGACTGCCTGACTGACTGTCTGACTGACTGTCTGACTGACTGCCTGACTGACTGCCTGGTACTGACTGCCTGATTGAGTGCCTGACTGACTGCCTGACTGACTGCCTGACTGACTGTCTGACTGACTGTCTGACTGACTGCCTGGTACTGACTGCCTGATTGAGTGCCTGACTGACTGCCTGACTGACTGTCTGACTGACTGCCTGACTGACTGCCTGGTACTGACTGCCTGATTGACTGCCTGACTGACTGCCTGACTGCCTGACTGACTGTCTGACTGACTGCCTGACTGACTGCCTGGTACTGACTGCCTGATTGAGTGCCTGACTGACTGTCTGACTGACTGTCTGACTGACTGCCTGACTGACTGCCTGGTACTGACTGCCTGATTGAGTGCCTGACTGACTGCCTGACTGACTGTCTGACTGACTGCCTGACTGACTGCCTGGTACTGACTGCCTGATTGACTGCCTGACTGACTGCCTGACTGACTGTCTGACTGACTGTCTGACTGACTGCCTGACTGACTGCCTGGTACTGACTGCCTGATTGAGTGCCTGACTGACTGCCTGGTACTGACTGCCTGACTGACTGCCTGACTGACTGCCTGACTGACTGTCTGACTGACTGTCTGACTGTCTGACTGACTGCCTGGTACTGACTGCCTGACTGCCTGACTGACTGTCTGACTGACTGTCTGACTGACTGCCTGACTGCCTGACTGACTGTCTGACTGACTGCCTGGTACTGACTGTCTGACTGACTGTCTGACTGACTGCCTGACTGACTGCCTGGTACTGACTGTCTGACTGACTGCCTGCTACTGACCTGCTGAGTATGAGTGTCTCCTCTCCGTTGATCCAGACCCTGACGATGTCTCCATATTTACTGTTGTAATAGTTACTGGCAGTGCCAATACCTGTACATAGAACATGTATTTAATAAATTATTCCCATATACTATTTGTTATTGTAGCAGATTATAATGTATTGTATTTCATGTTGTAGTAGTTACCTGTCCATATAAACCTGAGGTATGAGAGGAGAGGACCCACACCCAGGCAGAAAAAAGGACCTGTCATAGCCAAGAGAGAGAAAGAGAGAGAGAGGATAACAGGAGAGAAAGAGAGAGAGAGGGAGAGTGGTCACATAAAATAACCTAACATAGCAGGGCGTTGCATAGCATAACATGGCATAGTATACATAACATTACATAGAATAGCATAGCATAACACTACATAGCATTACATATCAATACAATACATAAGTTCACATAACATCACAAATATGATATGTTATTAGTTTATTAAGGAGACAGCTGATGAAACCAGCCAATACAACAGACACAACATAGTAATGCAGTAGTACATAGCAGGACAGCAGCCAATACTCTGTGGTCAGACGAGGGACAGGACTCAATCTGCGGCGCATTGTAGAGCGCTGTCCACAATGCACCTTTCAAAGGCAATGTTCCTGCATTCACAAAGAATCACACACGCAGCTAAACACAAAACATCTCATCCTGTACCAGCTTTAACACACAGAACAGCAAAGTTGGTGGATAAATGAAGATGTCCCACTCAGGCTGTTTACCATTCAATGCTTTTTTCACAGTTCCGGGCTCTCCCGTAGGCACCAATGCATTAGCAGCTGAGTCTGCTCATTGTCTGCATATGAACCAGAAAAACATGAGGGAGTGGGATCTCACATCCTCTTCCGTCTCTGAGCATAGAGGAAGATATCATGTGGATTGAGATAAGATCCCTGCATAGACTTGGACCAACAGTCCTGCTCTGGATGCAACATGCTACATAGAATCACTTTAGCCCAAAATAAGATAATGAACTGTAGCTGGAAAAATTACACTGTTGTAATTCAACTTGTTTTTATTATATAAGAATGATAACTAGCAGACTATTGTAACTGACCTGGTAAGGAGCTGTTGTTACTGTATTGTGACTGACCTGGGACAGAGTTGTTGTCGGTGTGATGCCAGGCAGCCAGCAGCAGACAGAGGAGCAGGAGGAGGGACCCCGTTGCCAGGGAGATGCCCTCTGACCTGGTGGCTGTGGCGTTCCGTGACTCGGACACCAACAGGTCGGCTATGACGGTGTCCAAGCACACCGCCGTCATCACACGTCCACACACAGGCGACAACAGATCCATCACACACACATGGTAGAAACACTGACGCAATGACACACACACACTCCACGACCAGCTGCTGAACTGACGAAACTCTGTTGCTTCCGAGGTGATGAAAATGGTCAATCTCTCAAACGGACGGATGCGATACACTCTGAAACTGAAGCCCAGACTCTCTGCTCCCGGCTTCTCCTGATGGTCTGAGTTCTTGATCAACTCTCACTGGTTCTCTTATAGTCAGCCATGCCTGGTTACACGCCAGGTCAGGGTAAAGCAAAAGTCAAAACAAAAAGGGAGATTTTAAACAATTTCTGTGTAACCTTGTATCTTAGATCCCGCCATCTCATAAGACCTTGAGTAGGTAGATGGTGGTCCGGTTTCATAGCATGAGCACATGTTGTGAGAGGAGTGTTCCACAGTCACGACATTACAGACCCCTGACCTCTGTTAGTGCAGCTGGGGTCTCACAACTCTCATTCCTCAAACATCAAAGAGAGAACGAGAGGACAGAGGTTTGGAGGGAGGAGAGGAGGGAGGTGAGAAAGGAAGAGAGGAGGGAGATGAGGAGAGAGGAGAGTGAGAGGAGGGAGTAGATGAGGGGAGAGGAGAGGAGAGAGGTAAGGTGAGGAGGGGAGGAGAATCTGAAGAGGGAAGTTTTGTGTTATGGCAGTGTTATCTCTACTTGCTTTCATGCAGTCCTCCATCACTGCAGTCTATCTCTCTCAGTCCCCCACCTCAACATGACATTAAATAGTTTTCTCTGTGATGTGTCACTGAAAGGCTAGACTTGTATCTGAGAGAGAGAGAGAGAGAGAGAGAGAGAGAGAGAGAAGAGAGAGAGAGAGAAGAGAAAGAAAGAGAGAGAAAGAGAAGAGAGAGAGAAAGAACGAGAGAGAGAGAGAGAAGAGAGAGAGAGAGAGAGAGAGAGAGAGAAAGAGAGAGAAAGAGAAAGAGAGAGAGAGAGAGAGAGAGAGAGAGAGAGAGAGAGAAAGAGAGAGAGAGAGAGAGAGAGGAGGAGACGGAGAGACGGAGAGAGAGAGAGAGAGAGAGAGAGAGAGAAAGAAAGAGAGAGAGAGAGAGAGAGAGAGAAAGAGAGAGAGAGAGAGAGAGAGAGAGAGAGAGAGAGAGAAAGAGAAAGAGAGAGAGATGCAGAGATGCACCTTGGTTGGAGTGCGGTAGTGAGTCTTGATCATGGCTGATTTCAAATACCTGAGAAGCAACAGCAGATAAGGCAAGATATCTGAATCTGCCCAGGACTTGTTATGATCCTTTTGCTCTACTTAAAAATATATAATAACTTCATCTTGGTGCACTTGATTACACACTTTTTAAACAATTCAGGCTAAATGGTGAACCTATACAAACCTGTATTTATACTGTATATGTGCGTGTTCATGTGTGCTCCTTTGCATTTGTCTCTATGGACGTGCACACAATGATACTTACTAATTGAGAAGAACAAACATTGAGTTGAAGAAAGATAAAGTCCGTCAGCTAATAGTGATTGGCAGTATGACCCTCTCACCAGCAGTACCACTTCTGGCCAGTAGGAGGAGAAGCAGAGCTGTACTCTTAGGATGTCATTAAACAATAGGGAAAATAATTTAGTTCTGTCAAAACCAGAGCACTGCCAGACCATTGTGATGATTCATATGACATTATGACAATCATCAAATATGTTGTGGAGGTACAAACAAATTCCAACGACCACCAAAGAGCCGAAACAGCCGTGTGTTTGTGTACATTTGTATGTGTGTATGTGTGAATGCATTGATGTGTGTCTGTTCTGGTCTATGAACCTGTATCTTTAGGCATCCTACTCCCGTATGCAGGGCCCAATGTTGTCCCTGGTCAGGTCATGGGGTCAGGAGAAGAATCCCCTGGCCCAGGTCACATACTCATAGTTTTAAACTCATCGAAGATCTTCTCATCCTTCTCAGTCTAATCTATAACACAAAGGCCCGTTCTGTTCCCCCTGAGGCATCTGTGCCATTCTACCAGCAGTATAAAGGACTCTGGGAATTCACTCACCTCCCACTGGGCCTGGAGAATGTGCCTTGTTCTAACAGTCCTCTGTCTGTATTCTGCGTTCTGACGGAGAGACAGCCTTGATTCAAGTGAATTCCATTCAAGGGCTTTTATTGGCATGGGAAACGTGTGTTTACATTGTCAAAACAAGTGAAATAGACAATAAAGAAATGTGAAGTCAACATTCAGAAATGAACAGTAAACATTACACTTACAAAAGTTTCAAAGGAATAGAGACATTTCAAATGTCATATTACTGGCAATATACAGTGTTGTAACAATGTGCAAATAGTTAAAGTAGAAACATAAAAAGAAATGATCATACATTTGGGTTGTATGTATTCTGATTGTTGACTTCACGTTTGTTTATTGTCTATTTGACTTGTTTTGGCAATGTAAACATATGTTTCCCATGCCAGTAGCCCCTTGAATTGAAATGTTCTTCACTGTTTGCCCTTTTCTTGTGGCAACATGTCACAAATATTGCTGTGGAGATGTCACACTGTGGCACTAGATAGATATGGGAGTTTATCAAAATTGGGTTTGTTTTTCTCTTGAAATTTTATGGGTCTGTGTAATCTAACATGGTCATACATTTGGCAGGAGGTTCGGAAGCATTCAGTTTCCACCTCATTTTGTGGGCAGTGTGCACATAGCCTGTTTTCTCTTGAGAGCCATGTCTGTCTACGGCCCTTTCTCAATAGCAAGGCTATGCTCACTGAGTCTGTACATAGTCAAAGCTTTCCTTAAGTTTGGGTCAGTAACAGTGGTCAGGTATTCTGCCACTGTGTATTCTCTGTTTAAGGCCAAATAGCATTCTAGTTCGCACAGTTTTTTGGTTAATTCTTTCCAATGTGTCAAGTAATTATCTTTTTGCTTTCTCATGATTTGGTTGGGTCTAACTGTGTTGCTGTCCTGGGGCTCTGTGGGGTCTGTTTGTGCTTGTGAACAGAGCCCCAGGACCAGCTTGCTTAGGGGACTCTTCTCCAGGTTCATCTCATGGCTTTGTTATGGAAGGTTTGGGAGTCACTTCCTTTCAGGTGGTTGGAGAATTGAACAGCTCTTTTCAGGATTTTGGATGATAAGAGGGTATCGTCCTAATTCTGCTCTGCATGCATTATTTGGTGTTTTACATTGTATACATGGGATGATTTTCCAATTTTGTGAATTATTGAGTGGTAAACAGACCCCAGACCACAGAACCATAAAGGGCAATGGGTTATATAACTGATTCATTGATTTTTCTGACCAGATCCTATTTGGGATGTTGAATTGGTCCTTCTTGCCTTGACACCACTGACTATTTGATGGTTAAAACCATGGATTCTTTGGCATTTGATATTGGAGCAACTGTCTTTGTGTCTGTGTCTGTAGGTACATGCATATGGCTCATTTCTGTGTGTGTGTGTGTGTGTGTGTGTGTGTGTGTGTGTGTGTGTGTGTGTGTGTGTGTGTGTGTGTGTGTGTGTGTGTGTGTGTGTGTGTGTGTGTGTGTGTGTGTGTGTGTGTGTGTGTGTGTGTGTGTGTGTGTGTGTGTGTGTGTGTGTGTGTGTGTGTGTTATATCATCGTCTCCCTGTCCCCCTTATATCAGTGTAAGCCTGTATTGTTGTTCCCATTAGGGTTCCCACTCTTAAAGCCAGTGACTGAAATTCTTTATCAAAATATGGAAAACATGTTAACGTAACCTTTCTCTCTCATCTTTGTCCTTAGAGAGTTGACCATCTATGCTCAATCCAGTCTGTCCTTAGGGAGTTGACTATCTCTGCTCAAGCCAGTCTTTGTCCTTAGGAGTTGACTATCTCTGGTCAATCCAGCCTTTGTCATTAGAGTTGACTATCTCTGGTCAATCCAGTCTGTCCTTAGGGAGTTGACTATCTTTGTCATCCAGTCTTGTCATTGACTATCTCTCTGGTCAATCCAGTCTGTCTCTTATTAGGTTGACTGAGTTGACTGTCTCTGGTCAATCCAGTCTTGTCATTAGGGAGTTGACTGTCTCTAGTCAATCCAGTCTTTGTCATTAGGGAGTTGACTGTCTCTGGTCAATCCAGTCTTTGTCATTAGGGAGTTGACTGTCTCTGGTCAATCCAGTCTTTGTCATTAGGGAGTTGACTGTCTCTGGTCAATCCAGTCTCTGTCATTAGGGAGTTGACTGTCTCTGGTCAATCCAGTCTTTGTCATTAGGAGTTGACTGTCTCTGGTCAATCCAGTCTTTGTCATTAGGGAGTTGACTGTCTCTGGTCAATCCAGTCTTTGTCATTAGGGAGTTGACTGTCTCTGGTCAATCCAGTCTTTGTCATTAGGGAGTTGACTGTCTCTGGTCAATCCAGTCTTTGTCATTAGGGGGAGTTGACTGTCTCTGGTCAATCCAGTCTTGGTCAATCCAGTCTTTGTCCTTTAGGGAGTTGACTATCTCTGGTCAATCCAGTCTTAGTCGTTAGGCAGTTGACTATCTCTGCATATTTTTGTCAGGGTTTGTGAATTGAATAGGACTGGTCGGATGAAGACGAGATTATTCTGAGAACAGACCTGGCTTTGAAACAGGAAAATATAATTCCCATGCTCAGAGACTTGTATATATTCTCCTGTGTTCCAAAATAGAAATATCTACAACATGTAGACATGCTGAACTGCTAGATGTAAAATCATATGTTGGGTTGGATGTGGCTTTTTACGTTAAATGAGAGCTGTATTCATTGGATACTTCTGTTGATTGTGTCCATTGACTACAGACCTCTGAACAGAGTCCCTGTTGCCCACCCCTAACCTTTCACTCATAACCTTTGAACCCTAACCTTTTACCGCGTCACTCACTGTCTGTTCTGGGGTTTGCAAAAAATGCAGAAAAGGGGGATTCTCCACTGTTGAGAGAGAGAAAGAGAGAGAGAGAGAGACTTTGGCAAAGTCTGGAATGAGAGTCACTTTGCCCACTCACTCCTCTGCAGTTAGGTCACAATGTGATTTGTTCCCAAGTGTTCCCATTCTGTCCTGTTCATCAACTTTAACCCAGGGGTTGGAGGGGAAAGGAGATGGGGTATTTTGGACTATGCCGAAGGAAAGGCGACTAGGAAAAGAGTGTTCTGATGAAGCAAAGGAGGTAAGGAAAGGAGGGTTCTGATTAAGTAAAGGAGATGAAGAAGAAGGGTTCTGGTGAAGGAAATGAGGTGAGAAAGGAGGCAGGGAAAGGAGGGTAGTGAAGGCTATCAGGACACAGCAGGTCAATAGACAGCTGGTCGTTATGAACATACTGCCAAGCCAGCTGGGAAGACATCTGCACTGGTGGAGTCGGAGGAGGAGAGGAGAGGAACGTTCTCACAGCCACTGCCAATGGAAGAGAGAGAGAAAAGACAAAGACAGAGAGAGTAGAGGAAAACAGAATAGTAAAAGAGAGAGAGAATATAGTGGTTGGATAGAGTGGGTTGCAGAGGAACTGTCAATCCATTTGGATATACACCGTATATCTGACAGAACCTTTTTTTATCTGTTTCCTCTCTATCCTTGACCTTTTAACGGTATCAGCATCCCGTTGCTGTTCTATCAGTATAAACTAGAGCTCAGTAGAGCAAGTGGCTGTTGGTTAAAGGAGGGTGTGAGTAGTGACGTCTCCCTGGGTGCATACCATATAGCACCCTATTCACTATTTAGCACATTATGGTCCCTGGCAAAAGTAGTGCACTTTTGTATGTGCATTGGGAAAGTATTCAAACCCCTTGACTTTTTCCACAATGTGCTACTTTACAGCCTTGTTCTAAAATGATTCATCATTAAGCTCGAGGCCCTGGGTATGAACCCCGCCCTGTGCAATTGGGTCCTGGACGTCCTGACGGGCTGCCCCCAGGTGGTGAAGGTAGGAAACAGCATCTCCACTTCGCTGATCCTCAACACTGGGGCCCCACAAAGGTGCGTGCTCAGCCCCCGCTGTACTCCCTGTTCACCCATGACTCCGTGGCCATGCCCCCCATCCACATTGACTGGACAGTAGTAGAGAAGGTAGAAAGTTTTAAGTTCCTCGGCGTACACATCACGGACAGACTGAAATGGTCCAGCCACACAGACAGTGTGGTGAAGAAGGCGCAACAGACATTTCTCATCCACATATTTATATATTCTTATTCCATTCCTTTACTTAGATTTGTGTGTATTAGGGAGTTGTTGTGAAATTGTTATATATTACTTGTTAGATATTGCTGCACTGTCGGAACTAGAAGCACAAGCATTTCGCTACGCTCACAATAACATCTGGTAAACACGTGTGTGACCAATAACATTTGATTTGATTTGGTTTGATTTACAGCCCACTTGGAGTTTGCCAAAAGCACCTAAAGGACTCTCAGAACATGAAAACAAGATTCTCTGGTCTGATGAAACCAAGATTGAACTCTTTGGCCAGAATGCCAAGCATCACATCTGGAGTAAACCTTGCACCATCCCTACGGTGAAGCATGGTGGTGGCAGTGGTGGCAGAATTTTGCTGTGGGGATGTTTTTTAGCGTCAGGGACTGGGACACTAGTCAGGACCGAGGGAAAGATGAATGGACCAAAGTGTAGAGAGATCCTTGATGAAAACCTACTCCAGAGAGCCAGGATCCCTGTCTGAGGCGAAGGTTCACCTTCCAACAGGACAGCGACCCTAAGCATGCAAGACAATGCAGGAGTGGCTTCGGAACAAGTCTCTGAATGTCCTTGAGTGGTCCAGCCAGAGCCCGGACGTGAACCCGATCGAACATCTCTGGAGAAACCTGAACAGCAACGCTCCCCATCCAACCTGATAGAGATTGAGAGTATCTGCAGAGAAGAATGGGAGAAACTCCC
>NW_027009247.1:0-2500 GCF_036934945.1 Oncorhynchus masou masou | reverse complement strand
CTGGTCAACACGGTGGCTCTCCTGGTGCTCCTAGTACAACAGAACCAGCTGTGGGAGCCGTGTGGAGCTCACCGAGGCCAGGCTGGAGGAGGTGGAACAGAGCTCCGTGGTGGAGTTCCTCAGGAGGTGCCCGAGGTGTAGCAGGGAGGCGCAGGGAGGCTGGCGGAGCTAAGAGGAGGTGCTGCTGCTCTTTTAATACGGCTATGTTTTCACTGCTTTTATTGTTGATTGTCTGTTTGTCTTTGTGGCTATGTGAACATACTGCAATAATGAATCTGTCATGGACAGACATACGTAACATATATGAGTTGCTGACACTTTCCAAGACAATGTAATGAATGATTAAACAATTACCTCTCGGGGATTAATCATGTACAGGTATTTCTTATCTTATCTTAGGCCCAGGGTGGCTGGCAGGGCTGCGTGGAGGAGGTGCAGGAGGAGGTGAAAGGGTCTGGGGAAGGAGCAGAGGGAGCAGGGGAGTACCAGTACTCCGTAACAAGAGGAGTCATGAGCTGGAGAGGGAGCTACGACAGGAGTTAAAAGGAGGAGCTGAGGCTAGAGCTGAGGGAGCTGAACCATCAGGAGAGCCAGGAACTCCTGCAGGAGGTGACCCAGGGGCTACATCAGGGGCAGGAGGTGACCCAGGGGGCTATATCAGGGGCAGGAGGTGACCAGGGGCTACATCAGGGGCAGGAGGTGACTCCAGGGGCTACATCAGGGCAGGAGGTGACCCAGGGGCTACATCAGGGGCAGGAAACAGGGGGCGGGTGGGCTGGACACAGGAGAGGGAGGGAGTACACCCTGAGTTGAGAGGAGTTACACCACAGGTTGAGGGAAAAGATGGACAAGGAGATGGACAAGGAGATGGGGAAGGAGATGGGGAAGGAGATGGACAAGGAGATGGGGAAGGAGATGGGAAAGAAGATGAGACATGAGCTGAACCACAAACACAGGAAGACAAAGGGCTTCCAGAAGACTGAGATTAAGGACGACATGATGATGATGATGACCTATTCCATGGTGCCCCGGTAAGCTAGGCTATCCATGTCTCTTTGTGTGTGTGTGTATGTGTGTGTGTGTGTGTGTGTGTGTGTGTGTGTGTGTGTGTGTGCACGCATGCGTGTATGTGTGTGCACATGTGTGTGTGTGTGTGTGTGTGTGTGTGTGTGTGTGTGTGTGTGTGTGTGTGTGTGTGTGCGTGTGCGTGTGTGTGTGTGGGTGTATCGCACGCACATGCGTGTGTGTGTGTGTGTGTGTGTGTGTGTGTGTGTGTGTGTGTGTGTGTGTGTGTGTGTGTGTGTGTGTGTGTGTGTGTGTGTGTGTATGGGTGTGTGTGTGGGCGCTGAGGTATGTAGTGTAGCATCTCAGACGTAAGTACCGGGCATTTATATACATGATCCGTTTGAAAGAAAAAGCTGCAGCTAGAACAGTCAGTCATAGAAAAACAATGAAATAGACTCTTAACAGACTAAATTCATGACTCTTGTTAAAGACAAAACTGTATTTAAGTCTGTTATGTCATTTGTTTATAGTTTCATTTATTCCATTCTATTGTATTTTACTTAAATGTTCATACACGCTAAATGTGAAGACATGCTGTATGCATCTCTGTTTCTTCTCTTCCTCAATAAAAGGGGTTTATTGTTTTGTTTGTTTCCAGGTCAAAGTGTTGTTGGATATCTGTAACAGCACCAAGGGAGTCTGCATAGCTGGTATGTCCCAATAATGACAGGAATAATAATAATTCACACTCTTCTTTCCCTCGTGTAACTGAAGTGAATTCAAGTGGAGTTTCACACATTCTCAAACAGGCTCTCACCAGTCAAGGCAGTGTGTTACCATCCCCTGATCTCTCTATGTTGTGTTGTAGGACCACCGCCCTCCTTGGACCCCTGGTAAGTTGTCAACTGATTAAACACTTTGAACATCCATATTGATCATCTTAGCCATCACTCAATCCCGTTTTAGCCATGCCACAGCTTTTTGCTTATTAATCACATAAGCATATCCCAGTAACCATGGCAAAATGACAGAAAACACACTGGACCCCCACATAATGTTAAGTATCCCAAGGACTCTTCCAGAGCATCTCTGGGATATTGCTTAAGATTGTGTATTCATTAAATGTTTTGCCCACGGATATGCATATGTACTTCAGATATTACTCCTGCATGATAGTAATGTGTTTGTATATGGTAGGTCTGCCTGACCATGTAAAGTACTGTGGTTGTAATGTGTTTGTATATGATAGGTCTGCCTGACCATGTAAAGTACAGTGGTTGTAATGTGTTTGTGTATGATAGGTCTGCCTGACCATGTAAAGTACAGTGGTTGTAATGTGTTTGTATATGATAGGTCTGCCTGACCATGTAAAGTACTGTGGTTGTAATGTGTTTGTATATGATAGGGCTGCCTGACCATGTAAAGTACTGTGGTTGTAATGTATGTATGATAGGGCTGCCTGACCATGTAAAGTACAGTGGTTGTAATGTGTTTG
>NW_027009246.1:42500-49936 GCF_036934945.1 Oncorhynchus masou masou | reverse complement strand
ACGGAGAGAGGGGGGGAGGGAGAGGGAGAGAGAGAGGGAGAGACGGAGAGAGGGGGGAGTGAGAGAGAGAGGGAGAGAGAGAGGAGTGAGAGACGGGGGAGTGAGAGAGAGGGAGAGAGAGAGGAGTGAGAGACGGAGAGAGGGGGGAGAGAGAGGGAGAGAGAGAGGAGTGAGAGATGGAGAGAGGGGGGAGTGAGAGAGAGAGGGAGAGAGAGAGGAGTGAGAGACGGGGGAGTGAGAGAGAGGGAGAGAGAGAGGAGTGAGAGACGGACGAGAGGGGGAGTGAGAGAGAGGGAGAGAGAGAGGAGTGAGAGACGGAGAGAGGGGGGAGTGAGAGAGAGGAGAGAGAGAGGAGTGAGAGACGGAAGCGGAGGGAGAGAGTGAGAGAGAGAGGGAGAGCAAAAGAGAGGAGTGGGAGACAGAGAGAGGGGGGAGTAAGAGAAAGAGGGAGAGCAAAAGAGAGGAGTGGGAGACAGAGAGAGGGGGGAGTAAGAGAAAGAGGGAGAGTGAGAGAGAGAGGGAGAGCGAATGAGAGGAGTGAGAGACGGAGAGAGGGGAGTGAGAGAGAGAGAGGGCGAGAGAGAGAGAGGGAGAGCGAATGAGAGGAGTGAGAGACGGAGAGAGAGGGGGGGAGTGAGAGGGAGAGAGAGAGAGAGAGAGGGAGAGACATGAGAGAGGGGGAGTGAGAGAAAGAGGGAGAGCGAAAGAGAGGAGTGAGAGACAGAGAGAGGGAGAGTGAGAGAGAGAGGGAGAGCGAATGAGGAGTGAGAGACGGAGAGAGGGGGGAGTGAGAGAGAGAGGGAGAGAGAGAGGAGTGAGAGACAGAGAGAGGGGGAGTGAGAGAAAGAGGGAGAGCGAAAGAGAGGAGTGAGAGACAGAGAGGAGGGAGTGAGAGAGAGAGGGAGAGCGAATGAGAGGAGTGAGAGACGGAGAGAGGGGGGAGTGAGAGAGAGAGGGAGAGAGAGAGGAGTGAGAGACGGAGAGAGGGGAGTGAGAGAGAGGGAGAGAGGAGTGAGAGACAGAGAGGGGGAGTGAGAGAGAGAGGGAGAGTGAGAAGAGGGGAGACAGAGAGAGGGGGAGTGAGAGAGAGAGGGAGAGGGAGAAAGTTAACCTGTTCAATATAAACATGGCTGAAAGAGCAAGAGGACAGGTAATTGTTCATAGTGTTGAGTCGTAACGCTGACTTCGAGTCCATCTTGGTGACCTTCTTGGAGAAGAACCGGCCTCACCCCCCTCATCAACCCTTCCATGCAGGCCGCTCTGCTCTCCGGGTCCTGAGACGTGGTGCTGCTGATTTGCTGTGAAGTAAAAACACAGGGTTGTTATAACAACATGACAATACAAGGTTGTTATAACACCATGACAAAACAGGGTTGTTATAACATTATACCACTACAGGGTTGTTATAACACCATACCACTACAGGGTTGTTATAACACCATACCACTACAGGGTTGTTATAACACAATACAGGGTTGTTATAACACCATACCACTACAGGGTTGTTATAACACAATACAGGGTTGTTATAACACCATACCACTACATGGTTGTTATAACACAATACAGGGTTGTTATAACACCATACCAGATAAACTTCTTCATAAAGTAAGAGAGGACTAGTTGTGTGTTTGAGAACAAGAGTAAAACGTGTTTCTAAAATAAACACCATACTCACTCCAAAGGTTGTTACTCTGGGGTTGTTGTTCGAACTAAATAACTGACATCTCCCTTACGGACTGTTGCTGTCCCGCTCATTTCCCCCACCAGTAACTCACAGCGGCGATACTCACCGAAATCTTACTGGACTGCATCTTGTTCCTGCGGGCCGTAGTTTGGTGAAGTGCTGCAGCTTTTGGCTCGTCTGAGGGCAGTTCTCCCATGGCCCCTGACGGTCTCTTCTCTAACCTCGAGGGGGTAGGAGCAGGGGGAAGGTGCAGGAGGGTCCTCTGTGTGGATAGGAACATCTTCCAGGGCCTTGTCAAGGTCAAACTCCATCTCTACAAGGTCAGAGGTCACAGGTTATAGACAGGTCAGAGGATTACATACTGTACACGGTGAGAACATTATGAGTAAGTAAGCATTTTGCAGTTCATATGTATCATATTTAGTTAATTCATACGTTTGTTATCTTACTAGTAACACTATGTAATGAAACACATCTCACAAAACACATTTCTGCATTTATAAATTAACCTAAAACTAGAGGTATGTTATCTAAACTAGCTCTCTGTCAGAACCTAAAACGAGAGGTATGTTATCTAAACCAGCTGTCTGTCAGAACCTAAAACTAGAGGTATGTTATCTAAACTAGCTCTCTGTCAGAACCTAAAACTAGAGGTATGTTATCTAAACCAGCTCTCTGTCAGAACCTAAAACTAGAGGTATGTTATCTAAACCAGCTCTCTGTCAGAACCTAAAACTAGAGGTAAGTTATCTAAACTAGCTCTCTGTCAGAACCTAAAACTAGAGGTATGTTATCTAAACTAGCACTCTGTCAGAACCTAAAACGAGAGGTATGTTATCTAAACCAGCTGTCTGTCAGAACCTAAAACTAGAGGTATGTTATCTAAACCAGCTCTCTGTCAGAACCTAAAACTAGAGGTATGTTATCTAAACTAGCTGTCTGTCAGAACCTAAAACCAGAGGTATGTTATCTAAACCAGCTCTCTGTCAGAACCTAAAACTAGAGGTATGTTATCTAAACCAGCTCTCTGTCAGAACCTAAAACTAGAGGTATGTTATCTAAACCAGCTCTCTGTCAGAACCTAAAACTAGAGGTATGTTATCTAAACCAGCTCTCTGTCAGAACCTAAAACTAGAGGTATGTTATCTAAACCAGCTCTCTGTCAGAACCTAAAACTAGAGGTAAGTTATCTAAACTAGCTCTCTGTCAGAACCTAAAACTAGAGGTATGTTATCTAAACTAGCACTCTGTCAGAACCTAAAACGAGAGGTATGTTATCTAAACCAGCTGTCTGTCAGAACCTAAAACTAGAGGTATGTTATCTAAACCAGCTCTCTGTCAGAACCTAAAACTAGAGGTATGTTATCTAAACTAGCGCTCTGTCAGAACCTAAAACTAGAGGTATGTTATCTAAACTAGCACTCTGTCAGAACCTAAAACTAGAGGTATGTTATCTAAACTAGCGCTCTGTCAGAACCTAAAACTAGAGGTAAGTTATCTAAACTAGCTCTCTGTCAGAACCTAAAACTAGAGGTATGTTATCTAAACTAGCTCTCTGTCAGAACCTAAAACTAGAGGTATGTAATCTAAACGAGCTCTCTGTCAGAACCTAAAACTAGAGGTATGTTATCTAAACTAGCTCTCTGTCAGAACCTAAAACTAGAGGTATGTTATCTAAACTAGCTCTCTGTCAGAACCTAAAACGAGAGGTATGTTATCTAAACTAGCTCTCTGTCAGAACCTAAAACGAGAGGTATGTTATCTAAACCAGCTCTCTGTCAGAACCTAAAACCAGGAGTATGTTATCTAAACTAGCTCTCTGTCAGAACCTAAAACCAGGGGTATGTTATCTAAACTAGCTCTCTGTCAGAACCTAAAACTAGAGGTATGTTATCTAAACCAGCTCTCTGTCAGAACCTAAAACTAGAGGTATGTTATCTAAACCAGCTCTCTGTCAGAACCTAAAACTAGAGGTATGTTATCTAAACTAGCTCTCTGTCAGAACCTAAAACTAGAGGTATGTTATCTAAACCAGCTCTCTGTCAGAACCTAAAACTAGAGGTATGTTATCTAAACCAGCTCTCTGTCAGAACCTAAAACTAGAGGTATGTTATCTAAACCAGCTCTCTGTCAGAACCTAAAACTAGAGGTATGTTATCTAAACGAGCTCTCTGTCAGAACCTAAAACTAGAGGTATGCTATCTAAACTAGCACTCTGTCAGAACCTAAAACCAGAGGTATGTTATAAACCAACTCTCTGTCAGAACCTAAAACTAGAGGTATGTTATAAACCAACTCTCTGTCAGAACCTAAAACTAGAGGTATGTTATCTAAACGAGCTCTCTGTCAGAACCTAAAACGAGAGGTATGTTATCTAAACTAGCTCTCTGTCAGAACCTAAAACTAGAGGTATGTTATCTAAACTAGCTCTCTGTCAGAACCTAAAACTAGAGGTATGTTATCTAAACCAGCTGTCTGTCAGAACCTAAAACTAGAGGTATGTTATCTAAACCAGCTCTCTGTCAGTTCCTAAAACTAGAGGTATGTTATTTAAACTAGCTCTCTGTCAGAACCTAAAACGAGAGGTATGTTATCTAAACCAGCTGTCTGTCAGAACCTAAAACTAGAGGTATGTTATCTAGTTCATTATTTATCAGCTTCTAGTACAGGTAGTAGGAACACAACAACAATCTGTCATGGTCCACACGTCACAACGTTGATCTGATACTAGCGTTCTGCTTGGTCGAGAGACTCACCGAAGGCACGAGAAATGGACGGAGCATCCTACTGTGGATGCTTTTCCTCTTGGACTTGGGAGTCATCTGGAAAGAACACAGATATTTACGCATAAGAGACGCCATAACTACTATCATCAAAACCTTCTGATACTCAGCCAGCCCTCTTACAGTAGACTGGGATGTCACTTTCAATCCACAAACACAAAACACACTTCACTGAGTGTAATGTGTCAATGCTGCACTTGAATTCAGGACATCATTTCAATACTAGTTTGCGTAAAAGATGAAGTGATCTTTATCTTGTTAGTTTTTTTCCCTCTCGCTTTTTCGGTTACCAAAACAAGTGTTACCAAAACAAAACCAAAAATTAGGACAGACAACTAACTGTGTCCTGCTGCATCAAACCTCCAATATTAACAGGACAGAACACTAACTAACACTAACTAACAGGAGATGTGTCCTGCTACATTAATATTAACAGGACAGAACACTAACTAACACTAACTAACAGGAGATGTGTCCTGCTACATCAATATTAACAGGACAGAACACTAACTAACACTAACTAACAGTAGATGTGTCCTGCTACATTAATATTAACAGGACAGAACACTAACTAACAGGAGATGTGTCCTGCTACACCAATATTAACAGGACAGAACACTAACTAACAGGAGATGTGTCCTGCTACATCAATATTAACAGGACAGAACACTAACTAACAAGAGATGTGTCCTGCTACATCAATATTAACAGGACAGAACACTAACTAACACTAACTAACAGGAGATGTGTCCTGCTACATCAATATTAACAGGACAGAACACTAACTAACAGGAGATGTGTCCTGCTACACTAATATTAACAGGACAGAACACTAACAATAGTAGATGTGTCCTGCTTCATCAATATTAACAGGACAGAACACTAACTAACACTAACTAACAGGAGATGTGTCCTGCTACATCAATATTAACAGGACAGAACACTAACTAACAGTAGATGTGTCCTGCTTCATCAATATTAACAGGACAGAACACTAACTAACACTAACTAACAGGAGATGTGTCCTGCTGCATCAATATTAACAGGACAGAACACTAACTAACACTAACTAACAGTAGATGTGTCCTGCTTCATCAATATTAACAGGACAGAACACTAACTAACAGTAGATGTGTCCCGCTACATCAATATTAACAGGACAGAACACTAACTAACAGGAGATGTGTCCTGCTACATCAATATTAACAGGACAGAACACTAACTAACACTAACTAACAGGATATGTGTCCTGCTACATCAATATTAACAGGACAGAACACTAACTAACAGTAGATGTGTCCTGCTTCATCAATATTAACAGGACAGAACACTAACTAACAGGAGATGTGTCCTGCTACATTAATATTAACAGGACAGAACACTAACTAACAGGAGATGTGTCCTGCTACATTAATATTAACAGGACAGAACACTAACTAACAGGAGATGTGTCCTGCTACATCAATATTAACAGGACAGAACACTAACTAACACTAACTAACAGGAGATGTGTCCTGCTACATCAATATTAACAGGACAGAACACTAACTAACAGGAGATGTGTCCTGCTTCATCAATATTAACAGGACAGAACACTAACTAACAAGAGATGTGTCCTGCTTCATCAATATTAACAGGACAGAACACTAACTAACAGGAGATGTGTCCTGCTACATCAATATTAACAGGACAGAACACTAACTAACACTAACTAACAGGAGATGTGTCCTGCTACATCAATATTAACAGGACAGAACACTAACTAACAGGAGATGTGTCCTGCTTCATCAATATTAACAGGACAGAACACTAACTAACACTAACTAACTAGGGAGATGTGTCCTGCTACATCAATATTAACAGGACAGAACACTAACTAACAGGAGATGTGTCCTGCTACATCAATATTAACAGGACCAGAACACTAACTAACACTAACTAACAGGAGATGTGTCCTGCTACATCAATATTAACAGGACAGAACACTAACTAACAGGAGATGTGTCCTGCTGCATCAATATTAACAGGACAGAACACTAACTAACACTAACTAACAGGAGATGTGTCCTGCTACATCAATATTAACAGGACAGAACACTAACTAACAGGAGATGTGTCCTGCTACATCAATATTAACAGGACAGAACACTAACTAACAGGAGATGTGTCCTGCTACATCAATATTAACAGGACAGAACACTAACTAACAAGAGATGTGTCCTGCTTCATTAATATTAACAGGACAGAACACTAACTAACACTAACTAACAGTAGATGTGTCCTGCTACATCAATATTAACAGGACAGAACACTAACTAACAGGAGATGTGTCCTGCTACATCAATATTAACAGGACAGAACACTAACTAACACTAACTAACAGGAGATGTGTCCTGCTACATTAATATTAACAGGACAGAACACTAACTAACAGGAGATGTGTCCTGCTACATCAATATTAACAGGACAGAACACTAACTAACACTAACTAACAGGAGATGTGTCCTGCTACATCAATATTAACAGGACAGAACACTAACTAACACTAACTAACAGGATATGTGTCCTGCTACATCAATATTAACAGGACAGAACACTAACTAACACTAACTAACAGGATATGTGTCCTGCTACATCAATATTAACAGGACAGAACACTAACTAACACTAACTAACAGGAGATGTGTCCTGCTACATCAATATTAACAGGACAGAACACTAACTAACACTAACTAACAGGAGATGTGTCCTGCTACATCAATATTAACAGGACAGAACACTAACTAACAGGAGATGTGTCCTGCTGCATCAATATTAACAGGACAGAACACTAACTAACAGGAGATGTGTCCTGCTACATCAATATTAACAGGACAGAACACTAACTAACAGGAGATGTGTCCTGCTGCATCAATATTAACAGGACAGAACACTAACTAACACTAACTAACAGGAGATGTGTCCTG
>NW_027009246.1:27500-37500 GCF_036934945.1 Oncorhynchus masou masou | reverse complement strand
GTCAGGCCCCAGTGTCCTATCTGACTGCGTCAGGCCCCAGTGTTCTATCTACTGCGTCAGGCCCCAGTGTCCTATCTACTGCGTCAGGCCCCAGTGTCCTATCTATTGCGTCAGGCCCCAGTGTCCTATCTACTGCGTCAGGCCCCAGTGTCCTATCTACTGCGTCAGGCCCCAGTGTCCTATCTACTGCGTCAGGCCCCAGTGTCCTATCTACTGCGTCAGGCCCCAGTGTCCTATCTACTGCGTCAGGCCCCAGTGTCCTATCTACTGCGCCAGGCCCCAGTGTCCTATCTACTGCGCCAGGCCCCAGTGTCCTATCTACTGCGTCAGGCCCCAGTGTCCTATCTACTGCGTCAGGCCCCAGTGTCCTATCTACTGCGTCAGGCCCCAGTGTCCTATCTGACTGCGTCAGGCCCCAGTGTCCTATCTACTGCGTCAGGCCCCAGTGTCCTATCTACTGCGTCAGGCCCCAGTGTCCTATCTGACTGCGTCAGGCCCCAGTGTCCTATCTGACTGCGTCAGGCCCCAGTGTCCTATCTGACTGCGTCAGGCCCCAGTGTCCTATCTACTGCGTCAGGCCCCAGTGTCCTATCTACTGCGTCAGGCCCCAGTGTCCTATCTACTGCGTCAGGCCCCAGTGTCCTATCTACTGCGTCAGGCCCCAGTGTCCTATCTACTGCGTCAGGCCCCAGTGTCCTATCTACTGCGTCAGGCCCCAGTGTCCTATCTACTGCGTCAGGCCCCAGTGTCCTATCTACGTCAGGCCCCAGTGTCCTATCTACTGCGTCAGGCCCCAGTGTCCTATCTACTGCGTCAGGCCCCAGTGTCCTATCTACTCGTCAGGCCCCAGTGTCCTATCTACTGCGTCAGGCCCCAGTGTCCTATCTACTGTGTCAGGCCCCAGTGTCCTATCTACTGCGTCAGGCCCCAGTGTCCTATCTACTGCGTCAGGCCCCAGTGTCCTATCTACTGCGTCAGGCCCCAGTGTCCTATCTACTGCGTCAGGCCCCAGTGTCCTATCTACTGCGTCAGGCCCCAGTGTCCTATCTACTGTGTCAGGCCCCAGTGTCCTATCTACTGCGTCAGGCCCCAGTGTCCTATCTGACTGCGTCAGGCCCCACTGTCCTATCTGACTGCGTCAGGCCCCAGTGTCCTATCTACTGCGTCAGGCCCCAGTGTCCTATCTACTGCGTCAGGCCCCACTGTTCTATCTACTGCGTCAGGCCCCAGTGTCCTATCTACTGCGTCAGGCCCCACTGTCCTATCTACTGCGTCAGGCCCCGCTGTTCTATCTTACTGCGTCAGGCCCCACTGTTCTATCTACTGCGTCAGGCCCCGCTGTTCTATCTTACTGCGTCAGGCCCCACTGTTCTATCTACTGCGTCAGGCCCCAGTGTCCTATCTACTGCGTCAGGCCCCACTGTCCTATCTACTGCGTCAGGCCCCGCTGTTCTATCTTACTGCGTCAGGCCCCAGTGTCCTATCTACTGCGTCAGGCCCCACTGTCCTATCTACTGCGTCAGGCCCCGCTGTTCTATCTTACTGCGTCAGGCACCACTGTCCTATCTTACTGCGTCAGGCCCCACTGTTCTATCTGACTGCGTCAGGCACCACTGTCCTATCTTACTGCGTCAGGCCCCGCTGTTCTATCTACTGCGTCAGGCCCCACTGTCCTATCTACTGCGTCAGGCCCCACTGTCCTATCTTACTGCGTCAGGCCCCACTGTTCTATCTGACTGCGTCAGGCCCCACTGTTCTATCTGACTGCGTCAGGCACCACTGTCCTATCTTACTGCGTCGGGCCCCACTGTTCTATCTTACTGCGTCAGGCCCCACTGTTCTATCTGACTGCGTCAGGCACCACTGTTCTATCTTACTGCGTCAGGCACCACTGTTCTATCTTACTGCTTCAGGCCCCACGCTCACCATCTAACAGATAAAAACTGTTGTGGCTTGTTCAAAATATGCTTTTCATCAAATTCTGTTTGTGCCAACAGAGTTTTTCATCTCTTGAAGAGATTAAAATGGCCTCAATCTCTAACCGGACCGGATCTGAACCATCAGATCCAACTCAGTAGTCAGTTCACGTTGGGCCAGGCTGGGCAGAGAGGGAGGCAAGGGAGGGAGAGGGCAGGGGAGGAAGGGAAGAGGAAGAGTGGAGGAGGGGAGGGCTAGTGTCTGTCAGGCCAGTTTCCCCTCAGGGCTGCCACATTCTGATGGCTCAGATAAAATGAGAGAGAGAGAGAGAGAGAGAGAGAGAGAGAGAGAGAGAGAGAGAGAGAGAGGGGGAGAGGGAGAGAGAGAGGGAAAGAGAGGGGGAGAGGGAGAGGACTGAACAAGGATGGTCTTTGTGTTACTGTACCAGCTAGTGAGTGGACGGACGGATGGACGGACGGACAGACAGACAGACACAGAACAGGGTGGGTGAGAGAAAGAGTGAAAAATAGTGAGAGAGAGAGTCGAGAGTTACTTACACTGGTGCAGCAAAGAGTCTCCATGATGCAAAGGTTGAACGAGGAGGGAAGGAAGGAAGGAGAGAGAAAGAGAGCAGAAAAGAAGAGAAAAGAGAGAAGATAAAGGCTCAATGAATTCAGAAACATGAAAATGAAAAGACACTGGAGAGAGAGAGAACTCTATAGGTAGATCATTGAGAGAGAGGGAGAGAGAACTCTATAGGTAGATCATTGAGAGAGAGAGAACTCTATAGGTAGATCATTGAGAGAGAGGGAGAGAGAACTCTATAGGTAGATCATTGAGAGAGAGAGAACTCTATAGGTAGATCATTGAGAGAGAGAGAGAGAGGGAGAGAGCACACCCTAATTGACAACCAAACAAACCAAAACAAAGGCAAAGTCTTCTCATGCTTTGTTGATTTCAAAAAAGCCTTCGACTCAATTTGGCATGAGGGTCTGCTATACAAACTGATGGAAAGTGGTGTTGGGGGTAAAACATACGACATCATAAAATCCATGTACACAAACAACAAGTGTGCGGTTAAAATTGGCAAAAAACACACACATTTCTTCACACAGGGTCGTGGGGTTAGACAGGGATGCAGCTTAAGCCCCACCCTCTTCAACATATATATCAACGAACTGGCGCGGGCACTAGAAAAGTCTGCAGCACCCGGCCTCACCCTACTAGAATCTGAAGTCAAATGTCTGCTGTTTGCTGATGATCTGGTGCTTCTGTCACCAACCAAGGAGGGCCTACAGCAGCACCTAGATCTTATGCACAGATTCTGTCAGACCTGGGCCCTGACAGTAAATCTCAGTAAGACCAAAATAATGGTGTTCCAAAAAGGTCCAGTCACCAGGACCACAAATACAAATTCCATCTAGACACTGTTGCCCTAGAGCACACAAAAAACTATACATACCTTGGCCTAAACATCAGCGCCACAGGTAACTTCCACAAAGCTGTGAACGATCTGAGAGACAAGGCAAGAAGGGCATTCTATGCCATCAAAAGGAACATAAATTTCAACATACCAATTAGGATTTGGCTAAAAATACTTGAATCAGTCATAGAGCCCATTGCCCTTTATGGTTGTGAGGTCTGGGGTCCGCTCACCAACCAAGACTTTACAAAATGGGACAAACACCAAATTGAGACTCTGCACGCAGAATTCTGCAAAAATATCCTCCGTGTACAACGTAGAACACCAAATAGTGCATGCAGAGCAGAATTAGGCCGATACCCACTAATTATCAAAATCCAGAAAAGAGCTGTTAAATTCTATAACCACCTAAAAGGAAGCGATTCCCAAACCTTCCACAACAAAGCCATCACCTACAGAGAGATGAACCTGGAGAAGAGTCCCTAAGCAAGCTGGTCCTGGGGCTCTGTTCACAAACACACCCTACAGAGCCCCATGACAGCAGCACAATTAGACCCAACCAAATCATGAGAAAACAAAAAGATAATTACTTGACACACTGGAAAGAATTAACAAAAAAACAGAGCAAACTAGAATGCTATTTGGCCCTACACAGAGAGTACACAGCGGCAGAATACCTGACCACTGTGACTGACCCAAAATTAAGGAAAGCTTTGACTATGTACAGACTCAGCGAGCATAGCCTTGCTATTGAGAAAGGCCGCCGTAGGCAGACATGGCTCTCAAGAGAAGACAGGCTATGTGCTCACTGCCCACAAAATGAGGTGGAAACTGAGCTGCACTTCCTAACCTCCTGCCCAATGTATGACCATATTAGAGAGACATATTTCCCTCAGATTACACAGATCCACAAAGAATTCGAAAACAAATCCAATTTTGAAAAACTCCCATATCTACTGGGTGAAATTCCACAGTGTGCCATCAGAGCAGCAAGATTTGTGACCTGTTGCCACGAGAAAAGGGCAACCAGTGAAGAACACGCACCATTGTAAATACAACACATATCGATGCTTATTTATTTTATCTTGTGTCCTTTACCATTTGCACATTGTAAAAACACTGTATATATATATATAATATGACATTTGTAATGTCTTTATTGTTTTGAAACTTCTGTATGTGTGATGTCTACTGTTAATTTTTATTGTTTATTTCACTTTATATATTATATACCTTACTTGCTTTGGCAATGTTAACACATGTTTCCCATGCCAATAAAGCCCCTTGAATTGAAATTGAATTGAATTGAGAGAGAGAACTCTATAGGTAGATCATTGAGAGAGAGAGAGAGAGGGAGAGAGAGAGAACTCTATAGGTAGATCATTAAGAGAGAGAGAGAGAGAGAGGGAGAGAGAGAGAACTCTATAGGTAGATCATTGAGAGAGAGAGAGAGAGGGAGGGAGAGAGAGAACTCTATAGGTAGATCATTGAGAGAGAGAGAGAGGGAGAGAGAGAGAACTCTATAGGTAGATCATTAAGAGAGAGAGAGAGAACTCTATAGGTAGATCATTAGAGAGAGAGAGAGAACTCTATAGGTAGATCATTGAGAGAGAGAGAGAGAGAGGGAGGGAGAGAACTCTATAGGTAGATCATTGAGAGAGAGAGAGAGAGAGAGAGAGAGAGAGAGAGAGAGAGGGAATTCTATAGGTAGATCATTAGAGAGAGAGAGAGAGAGAGAGAGTGAGAACTCTATAGGTAGATCATTAGAGAGAGAGAGAGAGAGTGAGAACTCTATAGGTAGATCATTAGAGAGAGAGAGAGAGAGGGAACTCTATAGGTAGATCATTAGAGAGAGAGAGAGAGAGAGAGAGAGAGAGAGAACTCTATAGGTAGATCATTAGAGAGAGAGAGAGAGTGAGAACTCTATAGGTAGATCATTATAGAGAGAGAGAGAGAGAGAACTCTATAGGTAGATCATTAGAGAGAGAGAGAGAGAGAGAGAGAGAGAGAGAGAGAGAGAACTCAAGGCTGGAAGGTTAAAGCCTCTTCAGGTAAACAATGAGATGGAATCAATCCTTTGGGACATTAACCCAGAGCCATGTAAATGGCTGTGGTTTAACCTTTTAGGACAACAACCACCAGATCATATCAACCGGGAGAAAAACACATCCCATGTGAGTGGTAGGGTTGTATTCATTAGTGTGTACCAAAGCAAAACGTTTCAAAACATTGTGCAACGACAAATGTAAAAACAAGTGTTTTTTATTGGACAAATTCAGAGAAAATCCTTCCGTTTCAAGATGTTGTCTTTGGTTTCGTGCCGAGTGAATAAGACCCAGGCCTCTCTGTGAGTGTTTGACTGATGTACGCCGCTACAAAGACGGGAAGTAATGCTGCTCTTAATGAGATTAATTTAGACAGGAAACACAGGCGGCCTTGATGAAAGGACTTAATTAATACACTACTTAGGGAGGGAGGGAAGGAGAGAGGATGGGAGGGAGGATGGGAGAGAGGGAGGGAGGGAGGGAGGGAAGGAGAGAGGATGGGAGGGAGGGAGGATGGGAGAGAGGGAGGGAGGGAAGGAGAGAGGATGGGAGGGAGGGAGGATGGGAGAGAGGGAGAGAGGGAAGGAGAGAGGATGGGAGGGAGGGAGGGAGGATGGGAGAGAGAGGGAAGGAGAGGGATGGGAGGGAGGGAGGGAGGATGGGAGAGAGGGGAAGGAGAGGATGGGAGGGAGGGAGGATGGGAGGGAGGGAGAGAGGGAAGGAGAGAGGATGGGAAGGAGAGAGGATGGGAGGGAGGGAGGGAGGATGGGAGAGAGGGAGGGAGGGAAGGAGAGAGGATGGGAGGGAGGGAGAGAGGGAAGGAGAGAGGATGGGAGGGAGGGAGGATGGGAGAGAGGGAGGGAGGGAAGGAGGGAGGGAAGGAGGAGAGGATGGGAGTGAGGGAGGGAGGGAGGAGGGAGGGAAGGAGGGAGAGAGGGGAGGGAAGGAGAGAGGATGGGAGGGATGGAGGGAGGAGGGAGGGAAGGAGGGATAGAGGGAGAGAGGGAGGGAAGGAGAGAAATGGGAGGGTGGGAGGGAAGGAGAGAGGAGGGATGGAGGATGGGAGGGAGGGAGGATGGGAGGGAGGGAAGGAGAGAGGATGGGAGTGAGGGAGGGAGGAGGGAGGGAAGGCGGGAGAGAGGGAGGGAAGGAGAGAGGGAGGGAGGGAAGTTAATTAACCATATAGAGGCTATAAGTACTAGAGAGGTATAGGTCTTCTCCTGTCCAAACCTTGAATGGATGAATCCAACCCCATCTCTTTAATGGCTGTGTAATCCAACCCCATCTCTGTAATGGCTGTGTAATCCAACCCCATCTCTTTAATGGCTGTGTAATCCAACCCCATCTCTGTAATGGCTGTGTAATCCAACCCCATCTCTGTAATGGCTGTGTAATCCAACCCCATCTCTGTAATGGTTGTGTAATCCAACCGCATCTCTTTAATGGCTGTGTAATCCAACCCTATCTCTTTAATGGCTGTGTAAACAACAGCAGACACACCAAGCACAGCCAGAACTAAATATAGAATACATGCAGTCAGTCAACTAGCCTGGACTAAACCTGTCTGTTTAAAACAATAGGATGAGGGTCAGTAGCCAATAAGACAATAGGATGAATCCCTTAGAACCATCCTACCACAATGAATCAACCTCCCTATCCTACCATCCTACCACAATGTATTAACCTCCCTATCCTACCATCCTACCACAATGAATCAACATCCCTATCCTACCACCCTACCACAATGAATCAACCTCCCTATCCTACCATCCTACCACAATGTATTAACCTCCCTATCCTACCATCCTACCACAATGAATCAACCTCCCTATCCTACCACCCTACCACAATGAATCAACCTCCCAATCCTACCATCCTACCACAATGAATCAACCTCCCTATCCTACCATCCTACCACAATGAATCAACCTCCCTATCCTACCATCCTACCACAATGACTCAACCTCCCTATCTTACCATCCTACCACAATGAATCAACCTCCCTACAGTATCTTACCATAATGAATCAACCTCCCTACAGTATCTTACCATAATGAATCAACCTCCCTACAGTATCTTACCATCCTACCACAATGAATCAACCTCCCTACAGTATCTTATCACAATGAATCAACCTCCCTACAGTATCTTACCATAATGAATCAACCTCCCTACAGTATCTTACCATAATGAATCAACCTCCCTACAGTATCTTACCATAATGAATCAACCTCCCTACAGTATCTTACCATAATGAATCAACCTCCCTATCCCACCATCCTACCATAATGAATCAACCTCCCTACTGTATCTTACCATCTTACCATAATGAATCAACCTCCCTACAGTATCTTACCATAATGAATCAACCTCCCTACTGTATCTTACCATCCTACCATAATGAATCAACCTCCCTACAGTATCTTACCATAATGAATCAACCTCCCTACTGTATCTTACCATCCTACCATAATGAATCAACCTCCCTACAGTATCCTACCATAATGAATCAACCTCCCTACAGTATCTTACCATAATGAATCAACCTCCCTACAGTATCTTACCATAATGAATCAACCTCCCTACAGTATCTTACCATAATGAATCAACCTCCCTATCCTACTATTGTACCATGGCCAGTTGGCACAGCATGAGGAACTGCTAATTCATTACAGTTCGATAGAACCAGGTAACCTTAATGGTAGATTAAGGATTTTGGCCTTTCAGGCCAATAACCAGACATGAGCCAAGGTTAGCTCATCTCCCTGTAACACTCAGTCTGAGATTAGACATGTCTGGAACCCCAAATGAGTGAGGAACTGTTACGGATACAGTTATCCTGTGTGTGTGTGTATCCTGTGTGTGTGTTTCTTTTCTCTCCTCCTCCCCTCACAGGTGAAAATCATCACTCCCCAATCAGTCAACAATCAATCATCAATCAGAAGACACACCTCCTCCTATGTCCTGACCTATCACAGTTCCTTTCCCATGTTTTAAAAACCCCATCATTTGTTTGTTCTTGAGCCCAGCTCAGCTGAGCTCAATCTCTCTGTAAATGCCATGTCTGTAGGTCTCTGTGTTTCACTCTCGCTTTGTGTCTTAACCTCTCTTTTGTTTAAGCACCTCATAGCACTTTGTCATCACCTGTGAGTATTGTTTTTGGTTATGGTGTTTGTGTTACGAGTCTCATTACCATCCCCCTAGACTGTCGGGCCAAAAGGGATTCGTAACAGGAACCCACGACAAGGAGACAGAATGAACAGGATCCTGGCCCTCACACAAAACACAGGGTCGTGTAGTGTAGTGTACCATGCATGTCTCCAGGTCCTCCAGCCTTTCTGCCTCATTCAGCTCCGTGGTGGCCCGTTTAGGAGCCCTCTCCTCGGGTACGTCCAGGTCCACAGACTCCCGCTGGACCAGAGGACGCTCCTTCCTCACCAGGTGGTCAGCCTAGGGGGGAGCAAGACATAATGACTATTACACTACTGTTACTATGGTCACTATTACTGTTACTATAGTAACTATTACTATGTTCACTATTACTGTTACTATGGTCACTATTACTGTTACTACAGTCACTATTACTGTTACTATAGTAACTATTACTATGTTCACTATTACTGTTACTACGGTCACTATTACTGTTACTATAGTAACTATTACTATGGTCACTATTACTGTTACTATAGTAACTATTACTATGTGCACTATTACTGTTACCATAGTCACTATTACTGTTACTATAGTAACTATTACTATGTTCACTATTACTGTTACTATGGTCACTATTACTGTTACCACTGTCACTATTACTGTTACTATAGTAACTATTACTATGTTCACTATTACTGTTACTATGGTCACTATTACTGTTACTACAGTCACTATTACTGTTACCATAGTCACTATTACCGTTACCATAGTCACTATTACTGTTACTATAGTACCTATTACTGTTACTATAGTAACTATTACTATGTTCACTATTACTGTTACCATAGTCACTATTACTGTTACCACAGTCACTATTACTATAGTAACTATTACTATGTTCACTATTACTGTTACCATAGTCACTATTACTGTTACTATAGTAACTATCACTATGTTCACTATTACTGTTACCATAGTCACTATTACTGTTGCCATAGTCACTATTACCATAGTCACTATTACTGTTACCATAGTCACTATTACTGTTACCATAGTCACTATTACTGTTACCATAGTCACTATTACTGTTACCATAGTCACTATTACTATGTTCACTATTACTGTTACCATAGTCACTATTACTGTTACCACAGTCACTATTACTGTTACTATAGTAACTATTACTATGTTCACTATTACTGTTACCATAGTCACTATTACTGTTACCATAGTCACTATTACTGTTACCATAGTCACTATTACTATGTTCACTATTACTGTTACCATAGTCACTATTACTGTTACTCTAGTCACTATTACTGTTACTATAGTCACTATTACTGTTACTATGTTCACAAATACTGTTACTATGTTCACTATTACTGTTACTATGGTCACTATTACTGTTACTATAGTCACTATTGCTGTTACTATAGTCACTATTACTGTTACTATGGTCACA
>NW_027009246.1:17500-22500 GCF_036934945.1 Oncorhynchus masou masou | reverse complement strand
GACAGGTGTAGGAGAGGACAGGAGGAGGAGAGGAGGAAGAGAGGGGAGAGGAGGACAGGAGGAGGAGAGGAGGAAGAGAGGGGAGAGGAGGACAGGAGGAGGAGAGGACAGGTGGAGGAGAAGAGGACAGGTGGAGGAGAGGACAGGAGGAGGAGAGGAGGAAGAGAGGGGAGAGGAGGACAGGAGGAGGAGAGGACAGGAAGGGGAGAGGAGGAAGAGAGGGGAGAGGAGGACAGGAGGAGGAGAGGACAGGAGGAGAGGGGAGAGGGAGGGGAGGAGGAGGAGAGGACAGGAGGAAGAGAGGGGAGAGGAGGACAGGAGGAGGATAGGACAGGTGGAGGAGAGGAGGAAGAGAGGGGAGAGGAGGACAGGAGGAGGCGAGGAGGAGGAAAGGAGAGGAGGGGAGAGGAGGAGGAGAGGAAGAGAGGGGAGAGGAGGACAGGAGGAGGAGAGGAGGAGGAAAGGAGAGGAGGGGAGAGGAGGAGGAAAGGAGAGGAGGGGAGAGGAGGAGGAGAGGACAGGAGGAGGAGAGGAGGGGGAGAGGAGGAAAGGGTTAGAAAAAGGGTTGTAACATTCAAAATGTTGCATTATGGGTTAGATCTTAACTAAATGCCCAGAGTAAAATGACCACCGTTTTGGAGTTCCTGGCATCCTTCATCAGGTTTTCAGCCGTCTTGACGTCCTCCAAGACCACGTCTGTCTCTGAGTTCCTCAGGGAGTTGAGATGGTCCTGGACTTTCACACAGATCCTGTCAATCATCTGAAGAAGAAGAAGGAGTGTGAGAGAGGAACAAAGCAGTTATCTGTCTAGCAGTGAAACCTAATTACAGACAATCTGAGAGGAATAGTAGACTGGACTTCAGAGCATCTTGAGGACAAACTTGAATCATCTTCAGATGACAATACCATCTCTTCACGCTCCTCTCAAATTACAGGAAATACAAACGTCACACATCTACACCATGAAATGAATCACTAAGAATCATGTCTCATCTACACCATGAAATGAATCACTAAGAATCGTGTCTCATCTACACCATGAAATGAATCACTAAGAATCATGTCTCATCTTCACCATGAAATGAATCACTAAGAATCATGTATCATCTTCACCATGAAATGAATCACTAAGAATCCTGTCTCATCTACACCATGAAATGAATCACTAAGAATCATGTATCATCTTCACCATGAAATGAATCACTAAGAATCATGTCTCATCTACACCATGAAATGAATCACTAAGAATCATGTCTCATCTACACCATGAAATGAATCACTAAGCATCGTGCCTCATCTTCACCATGAAATGAATCACTAAGAATCATGTCTCATCTTCACCATGAAATGAATCACTAAGAATCGTGTCTCATTTTAGCCATGAAATGAATCACTAAGAATCATCTCTCATCTTCACCATGAAGTGAATCACTAAGCATCGTGTCTCATCTATACCATGAAATGAATCACTAAGAATCATGTCTCATCTTCACCATGAAATGAATCACTAAGAATCATGTCTCATCTACACCATGAAATGAATCACTAAGAATCGTGTCTCATCTTCACCATGAAATGAATCACTAAGAATTGTGTCTCATCTTCACCATGAAATGAATCACTAAGAATCGTGTCTCATCTACACCATGAAATGAATCACTAAGAATCGTGTCTCATCTTAACCATGAAATGAATCACTACATTTACTAAGAATCATGTATCATTTTCACCATGAAATGAATCACTAAGCATCGTGTCTCATCTATACCATGAATCATCTCTCATCTTCACCATGAAGTGAATCACTAAGCTTCGTGTCTCATCTATACCATGAATCATCTCTCATCTTCACCATGAAGTGAATCACTAAGCATCATGTCTCATCTATACCATGAATCGTGACTCATCTTCACCATGAAGTGAATCACTAAGCATCGTGTCTCATCTAAACCATGAATCGTGACTCATCTTCACCATGAAATGAATCACTAAGCATCGTGTCTCACATAGCTGGTGTAACTGAGTAAGGTTTGCAGGCCTCCTTGCTCGTACATGCTTTTCAGTTCTGCCCACAAATGTTCTATAGGATTGAGGTCAGGGCTTTGTGATGGCCACTCCAATACCTTGACTTTATTGTCCTTAAACCATTTTGCCATAACTTTGGAAGTGTGCTTGGGATCATTGTCCATTTGGAAGACCCATTTGCGACCGAGCTTTAACTTCCTGACTGATGTTTTGAGATGTTGCTTCAATATATCCACATAATTGTCCTTCCTCATGACGCCATCTATTTTATGAAGTGCACCAGTCCCTCCTGCAGCAACCTCAGTGTTAACCAGTGGTCAGGGGAGACAGGAAGGCGATTACAGGCTGTTAGTGGGGTGATTAAACACAATGCTACGCTCAACAAGTCAACAAAATCAAGTCGAGCTATGACACCCGTGTTGTTGACCCCTGTGTCGCTGATCCCGTGTTGCTGACCCCTGTGTCGCTGATCCCGTGTTGCTGACCCCTGTGTCGCTGACCTCCATGTTGCAGACCCCCCCGTGTCGCTGATCCCGTGTCGCTGACCTCCATGTTGCTGACCCCCGTGTCGCTGACCTCCATGTTGCTGACCCCCGTGTCGCTGATCCCGTGTCGCTGATCCCGTGTTGCTGATCCCGTGTCGCTGATCCCGTGTCGCTGACCCCCATGTTGCTGACCCCCATGTTGCTGACCCCCGTGTTACTGACCCCCATGTTGCTGACCCCCGTGTTACTGACCCCCATGTTGCTGACCCCCGTGTTTCTGACCCCCATGTTGCTGACCCCCATGTTGCTGACCCCCAAGTTGCTGACCCCCGTGTTACTGACCCCCGTGTTGCTGACCCCCGTGTTACTGACCCCCGTGTTGCTGACCCCCGTGTTGCTGACCCCCCATGTTGCTGACCCCGGTTTTACCTCTGCGGCTGTATTTAGATGGTACTGTGTTTTTAAATACTGTTGAGCGGTGTGTCACCTGCTGAGTGGTGGTGGTAACGATGCCCTGTTGGAGGCGGTAGGCCTGCTCCTGGAGGTATTGACGAGTCTCATGGTTCCGGAACAGGTAGTTCTCAATCTGAAGAGAGCAGAGAGCATTACCCTGTCAGCCATTTGTCATAGCAATGATATCCAAGTAGCAAAATGGTTATAAATCATAGATTTTGTTATTGTGTATTTGTGTGTGAGGTGAATATATATGTTAGAATTGTTTTTGTACCCAGACTACACAACAAATCCCAATTGGAAATATAATCATATTGATTGATAGTTCAACCAGGTCCTCAGAGGTTTGAAGAGTCTGACTCACCTTCAGTCTTCTCTGGGCTTTAAGAGACTGACTCGCCTTGAGCAGGGCGTCCTCAGTCTTCTCTGGGCTTTAAGAGACTGACTCACCTTGAGCAGGGCATCCTCAGTCTTCTCTGGGCTGGCTTTAAGAGACTGACTCACCTTGAGCAGGGCGTCCTCAGTCTTCTCTGGGCTTTAAGAGACTGACTCACCTTGAGCAGGGCGTCCTCAGTCTTCTCTGGGCTTTAAGAGACGGACTCACCTTGAGCAGGGCGTCCTCAGTCTTCTCTGGGCTTTAAGAGACGGACTCACCTTGAGCGGGGCGTCCTCAGTCTTCTCTGGGCTTTGAGAGCCTGACTCACCTTGAGCAGGGCGTCCTCAGTCTTCTCTGGGCTTTAAGAGACGGACCCACCTTGAGCAGGGCGTCCTCAGTCTTCTCTGGGCTTTGAGAGCCTGACCCACCTTGAGCAGGGCGTCCTCAGTCTTCTCTGGGCTTTAAGAGACGGACTCACCTTGAGCAGGGCGTCCTCAGTCTTCTCTGGGCTTTAAGAGACGGACTCACCTTGAGCAGGGCGTCCTCAGTCTTCTCTGGGCTTTAAGAGACGGACTCACCTTGAGCAGGGCGTCCTCAGTCTTCTCTGGGCTTTAAGAGACTGACTCACCTTGAGCAGGGCGTCCTCAGTCTTCTCTGGGCTTTAAGAGACTGACTCACCTTTAGCAGGGCGTCCTCAGTCTTCTCTGGGCTTTAAGAGACTGACTCACCTTGAGCAGGGCGTCCTCAGTCTTCTCTGGGCTTTAAGAGACGGACTCACCTTGAGCAGGGCGTCCTCAGTCTTCTCTGGGCTTTAAGAGACTGACTCACCTTGAGCAGGGCGTCCTCAGTCTTCTCTGGGCTTTAAGAGACTGACTCACCTTTAGCAGGGCGTCCTCAGTCTTCTCTGGGCTTTAAGAGACTGACTCACCTTGAGCAGGGCGTCCTCAGTCTTCTCTGGGCTTTAAGAGACGGACTCACCTTTAGCAGGGCGTCCTCAGTCTTCTCTGGGCTTTAAGAGACTGACTCACCTTGAGCAGGGCGTCCTCAGTCTTCTCTGGGCTTTAAGAGACTGACTCACCTTGAGCAGGGCGTCCTCAGTCTTCTCTGGGCTTTGAGAGACTGACTCACCTTGAGCAGGGCGTCCTCAGTCTTCTCTGGGCTTTAAGAGACTGACTCACCTTGAGCAGGGCGTCCTCAGTCTTCTCTGGGCTTTAAGAGCCTGACTCACCTTGAGCAGGGCGTCCTCAGTCTTCTCTGGGCTTTAAGAGACGGACTCACCTTGAGCAGGGCGTCCTCAGTCTTCTCTGGGCTTTGAGAGACGGACTCACCTTGAGCAGGGCGTCCTCAGTCTTCTCTGGGCTTTGAGAGACGGACTCACCTTGAGCAGGGCGTCCTCAGTCTTCTCTGGGCTTTAAGAGACTGACTCACCTTGAGCAGGGCGTCCTCAGTCTTCTCTGGGCTTTAAGAGACTGACTCACCTTGAGCAGGGCGTCCTCAGTCTTCTCTGGGCTTTAAGAGACGGACTCACCTTGAGCAGGGCGTCCTCAGTCTTCTCTGGGCTTTAAGAGACGGACTCACCTTTAGCAGGGCGTCCTCAGTCTTCTCTGGGCTTTAAGAGACGGACTCACCTTTAGCAGGGCGTCCTCAGTCTTCTCTGGGCT
>NW_027009246.1:0-12500 GCF_036934945.1 Oncorhynchus masou masou | reverse complement strand
CCACTCACTATAGGGGCTTTGATCAACAGTCTCACAACAAGCCAACGCTCCGGAAACATCTTGGGATTGATATCACCGTTTGGTTAAAGGAAAAAAAGAGCTGTAAAAAGCAACAGTCGCTTTGAAAATCTCTTTTGTATTTATCGAGATGCAGCTTTACGTCTCCGAGGGACAGCGAAGGAACTGGCCCAATATGTTCAGTCAGACCTGACGTTTCAACTATTCCTCAGTGAAATCACAGCCAGAGCAGGTAGCAGGTACCTAAAGATGGCCACTTCTCTAGTAGTTTACCTAAAGATGGCCACTTCTCTACTAGACCCAGGGTGTTTACCTAAAGATGGCCACTTCTCTACTAGACCCAGGGTGTTTACCTAAAGATGGCCACTTCTCTAGTAGTTTACCTAAAGATGGCCACTTCTCTACTAGACCCAGGGTGTTTACCTAAAGATGGCCACTTCTCTAATAGTTTACCTAAAGATGGCCACCTATCTAGTAGACCCAGGGTGTTTACCTAAAGATGGCCACTTCTCTAGTAGTTTACCTAAAGATGGCCACTTCTCTACTAGACCCAGGGTGTTTACCTAAAGATGGACACTTCTCTAGTAGTTTACCTAAAGATGGCCACTTCTCTAGTAGTTTACCTAAAGATGGCCACCTATCTAGTAGACCCAGGGTGTTTACCTAAAGATGGCAAGTTATTTAGTAGACCCAGGGTGTTTACCTAAAGATGGCCACTTCTCTAGTAGTTTACCTAAAGATGGCCACCTATCTAGTAGACCCAGGGTGTTTACTTAAAGATGGCCACTTCTCTAGTAGTTTACCTAAAGATGGCCACTTCTCTAGTAGTTTACCTAAAGATGGCCACTTCTCTAGCAGTTTACCTAAAGATGGCCACTTCTCTAGTAGTTTACCTAAAGATAGCCACTTCTCTACTAGACCCAGCGTGTTTACCTAAAGATGGCCACTTCTCTTGCAGTTTAACTTAAAGATGGCCACCTATCTAGTAGACCCAGGGTGTTTACCTAAAGATGGCCAGTTATTTAGTAGACCCAGGGTGTTTACCTAAAGATGGCCACTTCTCTAATAGTTTACCTAAAGATGGCCACCTATCTAGTAGACCCAGGGTGTTTACTTAAAGATGGCCACTTCTCTAGTAGTTTACCTAAAGATGGCCACTTCTCTAGTAGTTTACCTAAAGATGGCCACTTCTCTAGCAGTTTACCTAAAGATGGCCACTTCTCTAGTAGTTTACCTAAAGATAGCCACTTCTCTACTAGACCCAGGGTGTTTACCTAAAGATGGCCACTTCTCTTGCAGTTTAACTTAAAGATGGCCACCTATCTAGTAGACCCAGGGTGTTTACCTAAAGATGGCCACTTCTCTAGTAGTTTACCTAAAGATGGCCACTTCTCTAGCAGGTTACGTAAAGATGGCCACTTCTCTAGTAGTTTACCTAAAGATGGCCACCTATCTAGTAGACCCAGGGTGTTTACCTAAAGATGGCCAGTTATTTACTAGACCCAGGGTGTTTACCTAAAGATGGACACTTCTCTAATAGTTTAGCTAAAGATGGCCACCTATCTAGTAGACCCAGGGTGTTTACCTAAAGATGGCCACTTCTCAAGTAGACCCAGGGTGTTTACCTAAAGATGGCCACTTCTCTAATAGTTTACCTAAAGATGGCCACCTATCTAGTAGACCAGGGTGTTTACCTAAAGATGGCCACTTCTCTAGTAGTTTACCTAAAGATGGCCACTTCTCTACTAGACCCAGGGTGTTTACCTAAAGATGGACACTTCTCTAGTAAACCCTGGGTGTTTACCTAAAGATGGCCAGTTATTTAGTAGACCCAGGGTGTTTACCTAAAGATGGCCACTTCTCTAATAGTTTACCTAAAGATGGCCACCTATCTAGTAGACCCTGGGTGTTTACCTAAAGATGGCCACTTCTCTAGTAAACCCTGGGTGTTTACCTAAAGATGGCCAGTTATTTAGTAGACCCAGGGTGTTTACCTAAAGATGGCCACTTCTCTAGTAAACCCTGGGTGTTTACCTAAAGATGGCCAGTTATTTAGTAGACCCAGGGTGTTTACCTAAAGATGGCCACTTCTCTAATAGTTTACCTAAAGGAGGGCGGGCAACTGCACCGCCCTCAACCGCAAGGCTCTCCAGAGGGTGGTGAGGTCTGCACAACGTATCACCGGGAGCAAACTACCTGCCCTCCATGACACCTACAACACCCAATGTCACAGGAAGGCCAAAAAGATAATCAAGGACAACAACCACCCGAGCCACTGCCTGTTCACCCCGCTATCGTCCAGAAGGCGAGGTCAGTACAGGTGCATCATAGCTGGGACCAAGAGAGTGAAAAACAGCTTCTATCTCAAGGCCATCAGACTGCTAAACAACCATCACTAGCACAGAGAGGCGGCTGCCGACATTGAGACCCAATCACTGGCCACTTTAATAAATGGATCACTAGTCACTCTAAATAATGGCACTTTAAATAATGTTTACATATCTTACATCACATGTATATACTGTATTTTATACCATCTATTGCACCTTGCCTATGCCGCTCGGCCATCGCTCATCCATATACTTACATGTACATATTCTCATTCACCCCTTTAGATTTGTGTGTATTAGGTCGTTGTTGTGGAATTGTTAGATAACTTGTTAGATATTACTGTACTGTCGGAACTGGAAGCACAAGCATTTCACTACACTCGCATTAACATCTGCTAACCATGTGTTTGTGACGGCCTCTCTGCCCCTCCCCCATCCCCATTTCCCCCTTCTCTTTCCCTCTACCCTCGCTCTCTCCATTTCTCCCCTTCTCTCTTCCTCTCCCCACTCTCCATCTATCCCCTTCTCTCACCACTCTCCCTCTCTCTCTCCATATCTCCCCTTCTCTCTTCCTCTCCCCACTCTCCCTCTCTCTCTCCATTTCTCCCCTTCTCTCTTCCTCTCCCCACTCTCCATATCTCCCTTTCTCTCTCCCTCTCTCTCTCTCTCCATATCTCCCATTCCCTCTCCCCTCTCCATATCACCCTTCTCTCTTCCTCTCTCTCTCCATATCTCCCATTCCCTCTCCACTCTCCATCTCTCCCCTTTCTCCCTCTCTCTCTCCATCTCTCTCCCCACTCTCCATCTCTCTCTCCATATCTCCCATTCCCTCTCCCCTCTCTATCTCTCCCCTTTCTCCCTCTCTCTCTCCATCTCTCTCCCCACTCTCCATCTCTCTCTCCATATCTCCCATTCCCTCTCCCCTCTCCATCTCTCCCCCATCTCTCTTCTCTTCTCTCTCCTCCTCTCTCCCCATCTCTCCTCTCCCCATCTCTCCTCTCCTCTCCCCATCTCTCCTCTCCTCCCCCCATCTCTCTTCTCTTCTCTCTCCTCCTCTCTCCCCATCTCTCCTCTCCCCATCTCTCCTCTCCTCTCCCCATCTCTCCTCTCCTCTCCCCATCTCTCCTCTCATCTCTCCCCTTTCTCCCTTTCTCCCTCTCTCTCACCATCTCTCCTCTTCTCTCTCCCCTCTCCCCATCTCTCCTCCTCTCTCCCCATCTCTCCTCTCCCCCATCTCTCCTCTCCTCTCCCCATCTCTCCTCTCCTCTCACCATCTCTCCTCTTCTCTCTCCCCTCTCCCCATCTCTCCTCCTCTCTCCCCATCTCTCCTCTCCCCATCTCTCCTCTCCTCTCCCCATCTCTCCTCTCCTCTCCCCATCTCTCCTCTCCTCTCTTCATCTCTCCCCTTTCTCCCTCTCTCTCACCATCTCTCCTCTTCTCTCTCCCCTCTCCCCATCTCTCCTCTCCTCTCCCCATCTCTCCTCTCCTTTCTTCATCTCTCCCCTTTCTCCCCCTCTCTCTCCATCTCTTCCTTCTCTCTCCCTCCCCCCTTTCTCCCTCTCTCTCTCACTCTCTCTCCCCATCGCTCTCCCCTCTACCATGTGTACCACAGGGTCCACATCCATCCTCATCACAAAGCAAATGACAAATCACCAGCCTCCCAGATTCCTCTCAGGGCGCTAGTTAAGCATCCAGCCAACGTTCATTGTTATGCAGCAATTACAGAATGTAGATTCTATTTAAATGAGGATGAAACAAAGAAAATGCCCAGACACTCATGACTGAGTGGATCCTAATATCATTCAGCTCTAAATTCATAGACAGCCAATCACATGGTGCCCTGTCTGGTGCTTGTCTGCCATTCCTCTCTCTCTCGCGCTCTCTCTCTCTCTCCTCTCTCCCTCTCTCTCTCCCTTCTCTCTCCCCCACCCTCTCTCTCTCTCCCTATCCTATTTCTCTCCTGCTGCACCCTCCACTCTCTCTTTTCCTCCCCCCTCCTCTACCTCTCTCTCTCTCTCTGCTAATCTCCTCTCTACCCCCCATGCAACCCTCTCTCTCTCCCCCTCCACCCTGTCTGGGCTTCCAGGGATGAACAGCAGGCCCAGAGCCAAGCAGAGCAGAGAGGTACACAATAACCACACTGTTTTCTTTCCTCACCACAGCAGCCTGCTGTATCATCATTTGTATTCTGGAAGTGTTTCTGGTCATACTAATTCACCACAGTAGTGGTTAGAGTGGAGGGACGGCAGGTAGCCTAGTGGTTAGGATGGAGGGATGGCAGGTAGCCTAGTGGTTAGAGTGGAGGGACGGCAGGTAGCCTAGTGGTTAGAGTGGAGGGACGGCAGGTAGCCTAGTGGTTAGAGTGGAGGGATGGCAGGTAGCCTAGTGGTTAGAGTGGAGGGACGGCAGGTAGCCTAGTGGTTAGAGTGGAGGGACGGCAGGTAGCCTAGTGGTTAGAGTGGAGGGACGGTAGGTAGCCTAGTGGTTACAGTGTAGGGACGGCAGGTAGCCTAGTGGTTAGAGTGGAGGGATGGCAGGTAGCCTAGTGGTTAGGATGGAGGGATGGCAGGTAGCCTAGTGGTTAGAGTGGAGGGACGGCAGGTAGCCTAGTGGTTAGGGTGGAGGGACGGTAGGTAGCCTAGTGGTTACAGTGTAGGGACGGCAGGTAGCCTAGTGGTTAGGATGGAGGGATGGCAGGTAGCCTAGTGGTTAGGATGGAGGGATGGCAGGTAGCCTAGTGGTTAGAGTGGAGGGACGGCAGGTAGCCTAGTGGTTAGGGTGGAGGGACGGTAGGTAGCCTAGTGGTTAGAGTGGAGGGACGGTAGGTAGCCTAGTGGTTAGAGTGGATGGACGGTAGGTAGCCTAGTGGTTAGAGTGGAGGGACGGTAGGTAGCCTAGTGGTTAGAGTGAAGGGACGGTAGGTAGCCTAGTGGTTAGAGTGGAGGGACGGTAGGTAGCCTAGTGGTTAGGATGGAGGGATGGCAGGTAGCCTAGTGGTTAGGTTGGAGGGACGGTAGGTAGCCTAGTGGTTAGAGTGTAGGGGCGGCAGGTAGCCTAGTGGTTAGAGTGGAGGGACGGCAGGTAGTCTAGTGGTTAGAGTGGAGGGACGGCAGGTAGCCTAGTGGTTAGAGTGTAGGGACGGCAGGTAGTCTAGTGGTTAGAGTGTAGGGACGGCAGGTAGTCTAGTGGTTAGAGTGTAGGGACGGCAGGTAGTCTAGTGGTTAGAGTGTAGGGGTGGCAGGTAGCCTAGTCCATCTGGTCATATTCACTACAGTACTAGCTAGATCTCCATCTGGTCATATTCACTACAGTACTAGCTAGATCTCCATTGGTCCTCTGGTCATATTCACTACAGTCCTAGCTAGATCTCCATTGGTCCTCTGGTCATATTCACTACAGTACTAGCTAGATCTCCATTGGTCCTCTGGTCATATTCACTACAGTCCTAGCTAGATCTCCATTGGTCCTCTGGTCATATTCACTACAGTACTAGCTAGATCTCCATTGGTCCTCTGGTCATATTCACTACAGTACTAGCTAGATCTCCATTGGTCCTCTGGTCATATTCACTACAGTACTAGCTAGATCTCCATTGGTCCTCTGGTCATATTCACTACAGTCCTAGCTAGATCTCCATTGGTCCTCTGGTCATATTCACTACAGTCCTAGCTAGATCTCCATTGGTCCTCTGGTCATATTCACTACAGTACTAGCTAGATCTCCATTGGTCCTCTGGTCATATTCACTACAGTACTAGCTAGATCTCCATTGGTCCTCTGGTCATATTCACTACAGTACTAGCTAGATCTCCATTGGTCCTCTGGTCATATTCACTACAGTACTAGCTAGATCTCCATTGGTCCTCTGGTCATATTCACTACAGTACTAGCTAGATCTCCATTGGTCCTCTGGTCATATTCACTACAGTACTAGCTAGATCTCCATTGGTCCTCTGGTCATATTCACTACAGTACTAGCTAGATCTCCATCTGGTCATATTCACTACAGTACTAGCTAGATCTCCATCTGGTCATATTCACTACAGTACTAGCTAGATCTCCATCTGGTCATATTCACTACAGTCCTAGCTAGATCTCCATCTGGTCATATTCACTACAGTACTAGCTAGATCTCCATCTGGTCATATTCACTACAGTACTAGCTAGATCTCCATCTGGTCATATTCACTACAGTACTAGCTAGATCTCCATCTGGTCATATTCACTACAGTACTAGCTAGATCTCCATCTGGTCATATTCACTACAGTACTAGCTAGATCTCCATTGGTCCTCTGGTCATATTCACTACAGTCCTAGCTAGATCTCCATTGGTCCTCTGGTCATATTCACTACAGTACTAGCTAGATCTCCATTGGTCCTCTGGTCATATTCACTACAGTCCTAGCTAGATCTCCATTGGTCCTCTGGTCATATTCACTACAGTACTAGCTAGATCTCCATCTGGTCATATTCCCTATAGTACTAGCTAGATCTCCATTGGTCCTCTGGTCATATTCACTACAGTCCTAGCTAGATCTCCATTGGTCCTCTGGTCATATTCACTACAGTCCTAGCTAGATCTCCATTGGTCCTCTGGTCATATTCACTACAGTCCTAGCTAGATCTCCATTGGTCCTCTGGTCATATTCACTACAGTACTAGCTAGATCTCCATTGGTCCTCTGGTCATATTCACTACAGTACTAGCTAGATCTCCATTGGTCCTCTGGTCATATTCACTACAGTACTAGCTAGATCTCCATTGGTCCTCTGGTCATATTCACTACAGTACTAGCTAGATCTCCATCTGGTCATATTCACTACAGTACTAGCTAGATCTCCATCTGGTCATATTCACTACAGTCCTAGCTAGATCTCCATCTGGTCATATTCACTACAGTACTAGCTAGATCTCCATCTGGTCATATTCACTACAGTACTAGCTAGATCTCCATCTGGTCATATTCACTACAGTACTAGCTAGATCTCCATCTGGTCATATTCACTACAGTACTAGCTAGATCTCCATTGGTCCTCTGGTCATATTCACTACAGTACTAGCTAGATCTCCATTGGTCCTCTGGTCATATTCACTACAGTACTAGCTAGATCTCCATTGGTCCTCTGGTCATATTCACTACAGTCCTAGCTAGATCTCCATTGGTCCTCTGGTCATATTCACTACAGTCCTAGCTAGATCTCCATTGGTCCTCTGGTCATATTCACTACAGTCCTAGCTAGATCTCCATTGGTCCTCTGGTCATATTCACTACAGTACTAGCTAGATCTCCATTGGTCCTCTGGTCATATTCACTACAGTCCTAGCTAGATCTCCATTGGTCCTCTGGTCATATTCACTACAGTACTAGCTAGATCTCCATTGGTCCTCTGGTCATATTCACTACAGTCCTAGCTAGATCTCCATTGGTCCTCTGGTCATATTCACTACAGTACTAGCTAGATCTCCATTGGTCCTCAGGTCATATTCACTACAGTCCTAGCTAGATCTCCATTGGTCCTCTGGTCATATTCACTACAGTACTAGCTAGATCTCCATTGGTCCTCTGGTCATATTCACTACAGTACTAGCTAGATCTCCATTGGTCCTCTGGTCATATTCACTACAGTACTAGCTAGATCTCCATTGGTCCTCTGGTCATATTCACTACAGTACTAGCTAGATCTCCATTGGTCCTCTGGTAGTGTCTCTGGCTCCCCCCTATGGCCTCCATCACAGTATCTCTCCACCCAGGAGATCCATCTCTGACATCTCTTTCTAGAGGCTCTTCCATCCTCTCCACCTGCTCTCCTCCTCGAGACATATACTCATATGTCTGCCATATCCTTCCTGTTACAGCTCAGACAGACAGACAGACAGACAGACAGACAGACAGACAGACAGACAGACAGACAGACAGACAGACAGACAGACAGACAGACAGACAGACAGAATCCCATTGCTACTCACTTCTCCAGAGCAGCTGCTACATCCTGGAGACCTTGAGGACTGATGTTGTTCTTATCCCAGATCACCGTCCTGGTGAAACAGATCAGAATCATCAATCATTCACATATCAAACCACCTGAGACGGTCCTCTCCTCTCCAAACCATCCCACTGTCCTGTTTCTACGGTAACACACTTTAACAGAGAGACAAACTGAGACGGTCCTCTCCTCTCCAAACCATTCCACTGTCTTGTTTCTACGGTAATACACTTTAACAGAGAGACAAACTGAGACGGTCCTATCCTCTCCAAACCATCCCACTGTCTTGTTTCTACGGTAACACACTTTAACAGAGAGACAAACTGAGACGGTCCTCTCCTCTCCAAACCATCCCACTGTCCTGTTTCTATGGTAACACACTTTAACAGAGAGACAAACTGAGACCCCGGTCCTCTCCTCTCCAAACCATCCCACTGTCCTGTTTCTATGGTAACACACTTTAACAGAGAGACAAACTGAGACGGTCCTCTCCTCTCCAAACCATCCCACTGTCTTGTTTCTACGGTAACACACTTTAACAGAGAGACAAACTGAGACGGTCCTCTCCTCTCCAAACCATCCCACTGTCCTGTTTCTATGGTAACACACTTTAACAGAGAGACAAACTGAGACGGTCCTCTCCTCTCCAAACCATCCCACTGTCCTGTTTCTATGGTAACACACTTTAACAGAGAGACAAACTGAGACGGTCCTCTCCTCTCCAAACCATCCCACTGTCCTGTTTCTACGGTAACACACTTTAACAGAGAGACAAACTGAGACGGTCCTCTCCTCTCCAAACCATCCCACTGTCTTGTTTCTACGGTAACACACTTTAACAGAGAGACAAACTGAGACAGTCCTCTCCTCTCCAAACCATCCCACTGTCCTGTTTCTACGGTAACACACTTTAACAGAGAGACAAACTGAGACAGTCCTCTCCTCTCCAAACCATCCCACTGTCCTGTTTCTATGGTAACACACTTTAACAGAGAGACAAAACTGAGACGGTCCTCTCCTCTCCAAACCATCCCACTGTCCTGTTTCTATGGTAACACACTTTAACAGAGAGACAAACTGAGACAGTCCTCTCCTCTCCAAACCATCCCACTGTCCTGTTTCTATGGTAACACACTTTAACAGAGAGACAAACTGAGACAGTCCTCTCCTCTCCAAACCATCCCACTGTCTTGTTTCTATGGCAACACACTTTAACAAAGAGACAAACTGAGACAGTCCTCTCCTCTCCAAACCATCCCACTGTCCTGTTTCTATGGTAACACACTTTAACAGAGAGACAAACTGAGACGGTCCTCTCCTCTCCAAACCATCCCACTGTCCTGTTTCTATGGTAACACACTTTAACAGAGAGACAAACTGAGACAGTCCTCTCCTCTCCAAACCATCCCACTGTCCTGTTTCTATGGTAGCACACTTTAACAGAGAGACAAACTGAGACGGTCCTCTCCTCTCCAAACCATCCCACTGTCCTGTTTCTATGGTAACACACTTTAACAGAGAGACAAACTGAGACGGTCCTATCCTCTCCAAACCATCCCACTGTCCTGTTTCTATGGTAACACACTTTAACAGAGAGACAAACTGAGACGGTCCTCTCCTCTCCAAACCATCCCACTGTCCTGTTTCTATGGTAACACACTTTAACAGAGAGACAAACTGGACGGGTCTCACTCTCCAAACCATCCCACTGTCCTGTTTCTATGGTAACACACTTTAACAGAGAGACAAACTGAAATGGTCCTCTCCTCTCCAAAACCATCCCACTGTCTTGTTTCTACGGTAACACACTTTAACAGAGAGACAAACTGAGACAGTCCTCTCCCCTCTCCAAAACCATCCCACTGTCTTGTTTCTACGGTAACACACTTTAACAGAGAGACAAACTGAGACAGTCCTCTCCTCTCAAACCATCCCACTGTCTTGTTTCTACGGTAACACACTTTAACAGAGAGACAAACTGAGACAGTCCTCTCCTCTCCAAACCATCCCACTGTCTTGTTTCTACTAACACACTTTAACAGAGACAAACTGAGACAGTCCTCTCCTCTCCAAACCATCCCACTGTCTTGTTTCTACGGTAACACACTTTAACAGAGAGACAAACTGAGACAGTCCTCTCCTCTCCAAACCAGCATCAGAGTGTCTGAGACAGTCCTCTCCTCACCTTAGTTTGCTGTTGATCTGCAGGGCCTTGGCCAGCATCTTAGCTCCCATGTCTCCCATGGCGTTCCCACTGATATCCACCCTGGTCAGACTGGTGTTGCTGCCCAGAGCATTCAGCACAATGGTGATGTCCGTCTTCAGCTTAGAGTCAGCCAGGGACAGAGACGTCAGGGGCTGCAGGGGGACAAGGGATACTCAATCATTCATTCAATAATTACATTTATTTATATAGCCCTTTTTTACATCAGCTGAGCTTTTACAGTAACCTCAGCCTAAACCCTAACCCTTTACAGTAACCCAGCCTAAACCCTAACCCTTTACAGTAACCTCAGCCTAAACCCTAACCCTTTCACAATAACCTCAGCCTAAACCCTAACCCTTATACAGTAACCTCAGCCTAAACCCTAACCATTTTACAGTAACCCAGCCTAAACCCTAACCCTTTACAGTAACCCAGCCTAAACCCTTTTACAGTAACCCAGCCTAAACCCTAACCATTTTACAGTAACCCAGCCTAAACCCTAACCCTTTACAGTAACCTCAGCCTAAACCCTAACCATTTTACAGTAACCCAGCCTAAACCCTAACCCTTTCACAATAACCTCAGCCTAAACCCTAACCCTTATACAGTAAGCCAGCCTAAACCCTAACCCTTTTACAGTAACCCAGCCTAAACCCTAACCCTTTTACAGTAACCCAACCTAAACCCTAACCCTTTTACAGTAACCCAGCCTAAACCCTAACCCTTATACAGTAACCTCAGCCTAAACTCTAAGAGCAAGCAGAAACAAAAGCACAGTGGCCAGGACAAACTAGAGAGGAACCAGTCTCAGAGGGAAGGCGGCCCAAGAAGACTCAGTCTCCACAATGCCAATCTATGCTCCCATGAGAAGAAAAAACACCTGTGAAAGTTATTCCTCTCGTTAGACTCGTTCTCTTTGACAGGCGTCTTGACTTTGAGCTTAGAAACAGTAAAACGTGAGAAAATGTACATCACTTCAAAAAGCAACTACATGATTGGCCCGAATTTCATACCTTTTTACAGCTTGGCAGCTCAAGTCTTCATCACTATGACTTGGATCTCATTAAACTACGTTCACAGACACAGCGCCTCTCAGCAGGGAAATCAATTAACATAGGATCATTTTTTGCCTGACATTTCACATTTCTGGGGGGATTTTCCTGGACATTGTAAATGAAATAAATCGGTGCCTCAGATATCCAAATGAAAAGCCTACAACTGGGATGAAATGCAGACAGATTTAGAGGCACAGCGTCGAGGTCAAAGCTTAACGTCAAGCCTTTAAAAACATCCCATCTCTGCTCAGCAGGGAGCTGCATGTAGATTGACTAGATTTGAAACCATTTGGTCTGTTTTGACTTGACTACTAAAAGACCTTGACCAGAGAGATTATAGCCACAGTTCACACAGCTAACTGAAGAATAGCTTAGTATCCAGCTGGTTTGGTAGAGGGGGAGAGTGAGACGAGGGGAGAAGGGGAGGGGAGACGGGGAGAGTGAGACGAGGGGAGGGGGAGACGGGGGGCGTGGGAGAGTGAGATGAGGGGAGAAGGGGAGGGGAGACGGGGAGACGGGGGGAGGGGGAGAATGAGACGATGGGAGGGGGAGACGGGGTGAGGGGGAGAGTGAGACGAGGGGAGGGGGAGAGTGAGATGAGGGGAGACGGGGGAGGGGGAGACGGGGGGAGGGGGAGAGAGTGAGACGAGGGGAGGGGGAGATGGGGAGAGTGAGACAAGGGTAGGGGGAGACGGGGGGAGGGGGATAGTGAGACAAGGGTAGGGGGAGACGGGGGGAGGGGGATAGTGAGACGAGGGGAGGGGGAGACGGGGGGAGAGGGAGAGTGAGACGAGGGGAGGGGAAGACGGGGGAGAGGGAGAGTGAGACGAGGGAGGGGAAGACGAGGGGAGGGGGAGACGGGGGAGGGGAGAGTGAGACGAGGGGGAGGGGAGACGGGAGGAGGGGG
>NW_027009245.1:0-49939 GCF_036934945.1 Oncorhynchus masou masou | reverse complement strand
GACCTGTCACCTCCTATCTCTGGTGTTGACTGATAGGACTGGTTCAGTCTCTAGGATCTAGACCTGTCACCTCCTATCTCTGGTGTGGACTGGTTCAGTCTCTAGGACCTAGACCTGTCACCTCCTATCTCTGGTGTTGACTGGTTCAGTCTCTAGAACCTAGACCTGTCACCTCCTATCTCTGGTGTTGACTGATAGGTTTGGTCCAGTCTCTAGAACCTAGACCTGTCACCTCCTATCTCTGGTGTTGACTGATAGGACTGGTTCAGTCTCTAGACCTAGACCTGTCACCTCCTATCTCTGGTGTTGACTGATAGGACTGGTTCAGTCTCTAGGATCTAGACCTGTCACCTCCTATCTCTGGTGTGGACTGGTCCAGTCTCTAGGACCTAGACCTGTCACCTCCTATCTCTGGTGTTGACTGGTTCAGTCTCTAGAACCTAGACCTGTCACCTCCTATCTCTGGTGTTGACTGATAGGACTGGTTCAGTCTCTAGGACCTAGACCTGTCACCTCCTATCTCTGGTGTTGACTGACAGGACTGGTTCAGTCTCTAGGACCTAGACCTGTCACCTCCTATCTCTGGTGTTGACTGATAGGTCTAGTTTCTGGAGACTGAACCAGTTGTATACAGTACCAGTCAAAAGTTTGGACATTGTAGAATAATAATGAAGGCAAAAATCATGGTTTGTGCTTAGTGGGACTATAATTTGTTTTTCAACAGGACAATGACCCAACACACCTCCATGCTGTGTAAGGGCTTTTTTGACCATGAAGGAGAGTGATGGAGTGCTGCATCAGATGACCTGGTCTCCGCAATCACCTGACCTCAACCCAATTGAGATGGTTTGGGATGAGTTGGACCGCAGAGTGAAGGGAAAACAGCCAACAAGTGCTCAGCATATGTGGGAACTCCTTCAAGACTGTTGTAAAAGCATTCCTCATGAAGCTGGTTGAGAGAATTCCAAGAGTGTGCAAAGCTGTCACTATTTTTTTTATTTTTTTTTATTTCACCTTTATTTAACCAGGTAGGCTAGTTGAGAACAAGTTCTCATTTGCAACTGCGACCTGGCCAAGATAAAGCTTAGCAGTGTGAACAGACAACACAGAGTTACACATGGAGTAAACAATTAACAAGTCAATAACACAGTACAAAAAAAGGCGAGTCTATATACATTGTGTGCAAAAGGCATGAGGAGGTAGGCGAATAATTAGAATTTTGCAGATTAGCACTGGAGTGATAAATGATCAGATGGTCATGTACAGGTAGAGATACTGGTGTGCAAAAGAGCAGAAAAGTAAATAAATAGAAACAGTGTGGGGATGAGGTAGGTGAAATGGGTGGGCTATTTACCAATAGACTATGTACAGCTGCAGCGATCGGTTAGCTGCTCAGATAGCACATGTTTGAAGTTGGTGAGGGAGATAAAAGTCTCCAACTTCAGGGATTTTGCAATTCGTTCCAGTCACAGGCAGCAGAGTACTGGAACGAAAGGCGGCCAAATGAGGTGTTGGCTTTAGGGATGATCAGTGAGATACACCTGCTGGAGCGCGTGCTGCCATTGTGACCAGTGAACTGAGATAAGGCGGAGCTTTACCTAGCTTGGACTTGTAGATGACCTGGAGCCAGTGGGTCTGGCGACGAATATGTAGCGAGGCCAGCCGACTAGAGCATACAAGTCGCAGTGGTGGGTGGTATAAGGTGCTTTAGTGACAAAACGGATGGCACTGTGATAAACTGCATCCAGTTTGCTGAGTAGAGTGTCGGAGGCAATTTTGTAGATGACATCGCCGAAGTCGAGGATCGGTAGGATAGTCAGTTTTACTAGGGTAAGTTTGGCGGCGTGAGTGAAGGAGGCTTTGTTGCGGAATAGAAAGCCGACTCTTGATTTGATTTTCGATTGGAGATGTTTGATATGAGTCTGGAAGGAGAGTTTACAGTCTAGCCAGACACCTAGGTACTTATAGGTGTCCACATATTCAAGGTCGGAACCGTGCATGGTGGTGATGCTCGTCGGGCATGCGGGTGCAGGCAGCGCATCGGTTGAAAAGCATGCATTTGGTTTTACTAGCGTTTAAGAGCAGTTGGAGGCCACGGAAGGAGTGTTGTATGGCATTGAAGCTCGTTTGGAGGTTAGATAGCACAGTGTCCAAGGACGGGCCGGAAGTATATAGAATGGAGTCGTCTGCGTAGAGGTGGATCAGGGAATCGCCCCCAGCAAGAGCAACATCATTGATATATACAGAGAAAAGAGTCGGCCTGAGAATTGAATCCTGTGGCACCCCCATAGAGACTGCCAGAGGACCGGACAGCATGCCCTCCGATTTGACACACTGAACTCTGTCTGCAAAGTAATTGGTGAACCAGGCAAGGCAGTCATCCGAAAAACCGAGGCTACTGAGTCTGCCGATAAGAATATGGTGATTGACAGAGTCGAAAGCCTTGGCAAGGTCGATGAAGACGGCTGCACAGTACTGTCTTTTATCGATGGCGGTTATGATATCGTTTAGTTCCTTGAGTGTGGCTGAGGTGCACCTGTGACCGGCTCGGAAACCAGATTGCACAGCGGAGAAGGCAAATGGTGGCTGCTTTGAAGAATCTCAAATATATTTTGATTTGTTTAACACTTTTTTGTTTACCACATGATTCCATATGTGTTATTTCATAGTTTTGATGTCTTCACTATTATTCTACAATGTAGAAAATAGTAAAAATAAAGAAATACCCTTGAATGAGGAGGCGTGTCTAAACTTTTGACTGGTACTGTATATTTTTTTTAAATTCCAGTTGGATAAACACTCCAAACCCGACTGCTCGAAGGTGTCTGCATGGTCCTAAAGCCTCCTTTAGTATCACATTCCAATGATAAAACTGGGGGAGGGACAACAATGCCATTTCAGAATGTGGGGTGGGGGGGTTCATCTCCCCAGTGACAGTTACGCCCCTGCCTATACATATATTTATCCCTCGACAGAGACGGAAAGTCATCTCTCTCTGCTTCTTGATTCTATCAGGTGACTCTGCGGGACAAGAAGTGATGGACTTCCGGTGGGGGAGGAGCCGGGGCGAGGAGGGCATCGCCGTGGTGATAAACTTCCTGCTGGCTAATGCCCGATTGGTCCTGGGAGTGGGAGGGGCCGCGGTGCTGGGCATCGCTACGTTGGCTGTCAAGAGGGTGAGAGAGAGACTTTCATCTGACTGAAAAAATCAACTATCATCATAATTACTCATTACCGTTTTGTAGGTATTTAAGTAGATATTTATTTAAGTCAGTCACAATTTACCCACAATGCATCACAGATTTTACGCATTCAAACAGTGCCTGTGTGTGTGTGTGTGAGAGAGCGCATATGTGTGTGTCTGAACGATGGAAGTTCAGGTTTATAATGTGTCTGTAGTTGATAGAACGTGCAGGTTTATAATGTGTGTGTGTGTGTCTGTAGTTGATAGAACGTGCAGGTTTATAATGTGTGTGTGTGTGTCTGTAGTTGATAGAACGTGCGGGCCGAGCGGCGGAGGACGAGAAGGTGGAACAGAAGATGTCAGAGAGCTGGGAGGAGCTTGGCTTAGTCTCCGCCTCCCCCAAGTCCATAAGGAAGGGGCTGGAGAGTGTGGTCATGAAACACGTCGCCAAGGCAACCAAACCACAGAAAGGTACAGGACACTGATCACCACACCACTAATGATCCAGAAAGGGACAGGACACTGATCACCACACCACTAATGATCCAGAAAGGGACAGGACACTGATCACCACACCACTAATGATCCAGAAAGGGACAGGACACTGATCACCACACCACTAATGATCCAGAAAGGGACAGGACACTGATCACCACCCCACTAATGATCCAGAAAGGGACAGGACACTGATCACCACACCACTAATGATCCAGAAAGGGACAGGACACTGATCACCACACCACTAATGATCCAGAAAGGGACAGGACACTGATCACCACACCACTAATGATCCAGAAAGGGAGAGGACACTGATCACCACACCACTAATGATCCAGAAAGGGACAGGACACTGATTACCACACCACTAATGATCCAGAAAGGGACAGGACACTGATCACCACACCACTAATGATCCAGAAAGGGACAGGACACTGATCACCACACCACTAATGATCCAGAAAGGGACAGGACACTGATTACCACACCACTAATGATCCAGAAAGGGACAGGACACTGATCACCACACCACTAATGATCCAGAAAGGGACAGGACACTGATCACCACACCACTAATGATCCAGAAAGGGACAGGACACTGATCACCACACCACACCACTAATGATCCAGAAAGGGACAGGACACTGATCACCACACCACTAATGATCCACAAAGGGAGAGGACACTGATCACCACACCACACCACTAATGATCCAGAAAGGGACAGGACACTGATCACCACACCACTAATGATCCAGAAAGGGACAGGACACTGATCACCACGCCACTAATGATCCACAAAGGGACAGGACACTGATTACCACACCACTAATGATCCAGAAAGGGACAGGACACTGATCACCACACCACTAATGATCCAGAAAAGGACAGGACACTGATCACCACACCACTAATGATCCAGAAAGGGACAGGACACTGATCACCACACCACTAATGATCCAGAAAGGGACAGGACACTGATCACCACACCACTAATGATCCAGAAAGGGACAGGACACTGATCACCACACCACTAATGATCCAGAAAGGGACAGGACACTGATCACCACACCACTAATGATCCAGAAAGGGACAGGACACTGATTACCACACCACTAATGATCCAGAAAGGGACAGGACACTGATCACCACACCACTAATGATCCAGAAAGGGACAGGACACTGATCACCACACCACTAATGATCCAGAAAGGGACAGGACACTGATCACCACACCACTAATGATCCACAAAGGGACAGGACACTGATCACCACACCACTAATGATCCACAAAGGGACAGGACACTGATCACCACCCCACTAATGATCCAGAAAGGGACAGGACACTGATCACCACACCACTAATGATCCAGAAAGGGACAGGACACTGATCACCACACCACTAATGATCCAGAAAGGGACAGGACACTGATCACCACACCACTAATGATCCAGAAAGGGACAGGACACTGATCACCACACCACTAATGATCCAGAAAGGGACAGGACACTGATCACCACCCCACTAATGATCCAGAAAGGGACAGGACACTGATTACCACACCACTAATGATCCAGAAAGGGACAGGACACTGATCACCACCCCACTAATGATCCAGAAAGGGACAGGACACTGATCACCACACCACTAATGATCCAGAAAGGGACAGGACACTGATCACCACCCCACTAATGATCCAGAAAGGGACAGGACACTGATCACCACACCACTAATGATCCAGAAAGGGACAGGACACTGATCACCACACCACTAATGATCCAGAAAGGGACAGGACACTGATCACCACACCACTAATGATCAGAAAGGGACAGGACACTGATCACCACACCACTAATGATCCAGAAAGGGACAGGACACTGATCACCACACCACTAATGATCCAGAAAGGGACAGGACACTGATCACCACACCACTAATGATCCAGAAAGGGACAGGACACTGATCACCACACCACTAATGATCCAGAAAGGGACAGGACACTGATCACCACACCACTAATGATCCAGAAAGGGACAGGACACTGATCACCACACCACTAATGATCCAGAAAGGGACAGGACACTGATCACCACACCACTAATGATCCAGAAAGGGACAGGACACTGATCACCACACCACTAATGATCCAGAAAGGGACAGGACACTGATCACCACACCACTAATGATCCAGAAAGGGACAGGACACTGATCACCACACCACTAATGATCCAGAAAGGGACAGGACACTGATCACCACACCACTAATGATCCAGAAAGGGACAGGACACTGATCACCACACCACTAATGATCCAGAAAGGGACAGGACACTGATTACCACACCACTAATGATCCAGAAAGGGACAGGACACTGATCACCACACCACTAATGATCCAGAAAGGGACAGGACACTGATCACCACACCACTAATGATCCAGAAAGGGACAGGACACTGATCACCACACCACTAATGATCCAGAAAGGGACAGGACACTGATCACCACACCACTAATGATCCAGAAAGGGACAGGACACTGATCACCACCCCACTAATGATCCAGAAAGGGACAGGACACTGATCACCACACCACTAATGATCCAGAAAGGGACAGGACACTGATCACCACACCACTAATGATCCAGAAAGGGACAGGACACTGATTACCACACCACTAATGATCCAGAAAGGGACAGGACACTGATCACCACCCCACTAATGATCCAGAAAGGGACAGGACACTGATCACCACCCCACTAATGATCCAGAAAGGGACAGGACACTGATCACCACACCACTAATGATCCAGAAAGGGACAGGACACTGATCACCACACCACTAATGATCCAGAAAGGGACAGGACACTGATCACCACACCACTAATGATCCAGAAAGGGACAGGACACTGATCACCACACCACTAATGATCCAGAAAGGGACAGGACACTGATCACCACACCACTAATGATCCAGAAAGGGACAGGACACTGATCACCACACCACTAATGATCCAGAAAGGGACAGGACACTGATTACCACACCACTAATGATCCAGAAAGGGACAGGACACTGATTACCACACCACTAATGATCCAGAAAGGGACAGGACACTGATCACCACCCCACTAATGATCCAGAAAGGGACAGGACACTGATCACCACACCACTAATGATCCAGAAAGGGACAGGACACTGATCACCACACCACTAATGATCCAGAAAGGGACAGGACACTGATCACCACACCACTAATGATCCAGAAAGGGACAGGACACTGATCACCACACCACTAATGATCCAGAAAGGGACAGGACACTGATTACCACACCACTAATGATCCAGAAAAGGACAGGACACTGATCACCACACCACTAATGATCCAGAAAGGGACAGGACACTGATCACCACACCACTAATGATCCAGAAAGGGACAGGACACTGATCACCACACCACTAATGATCCAGAAAGGGACAGGACACTGATCACCACTAATGATCCAGAAAGGGACAGGACACTGATTACCACACCACTAATGATCCAGAAAGGGACAGGACACTGATCACCACACCACTAATGATCCAGAAAGGGACAGGACACTGATCACCACACCACTAATGATCCAGAAAGGGACAGGACACTGATCACCACACCACTAATGATCCAGAAAGGGACAGGACACTGATCACCACCCCACTAATGATCCAGAAAGGGACAGGACACTGATTACCACACCACTAATGATCCAGAAAGGGACAGGACACTGATTACCACACCACTAATGATCCAGAAAGGGACAGGACACTGATCACCACCCCACTAATGATCCAAAAAGGGACAGGACACTGATCACCACACCACTAATGATCCAGAAAGGGACAGGACACTGATCACCACACCACTAATGATCCAGAAAGGGACAGGACACTGATCACCACACCACTAATGATCCAGAAAGGGACAGGACACTGATCACCACACCACTAATGATCCAGAAAGGGACAGGACACTGATCACCACACCACTAATGATCCAGAAAGGGACAGGACACTGATCACCACACCACTAATGATCCAGAAAGGGACAGGACACTGATCACCACACCACTAATGATCCAGAAAGGGACAGGACACTGATCACCACACCACTAATGATCCAGAAAGGGACAGGACACTGATCACCACACCACTAATGATCCAGAAAGGGACAGGACACTGATCACCACACCACTAATGATCCAGAAAGGGACAGGACACTGATCACCACACCACTAATGATCCAGAAAGGGACAGGACACTGATCACCACCCCACTAATGATCCAGAAAGGGACAGGACACTGATCACCACACCACTAATGATCCAGAAAGGGACAGGACACTGATCACCACACCACTAATGATCCAGAAAGGGACAGGACACTGATCACCACTAATGATCCAGAAAGGGACAGGACACTGATTACCACACCACTAATGATCCAGAAAGGGACAGGACACTGATCACCACACCACTAATGATCCAGAAAGGGACAGGACACTGATCACCACACCACTAATGATCCAGAAAGGGACAGGACACTGATCACCACACCACTAATGATCCAGAAAGGGACAGGACACTGATCACCACACCACACCACTCTTTCTCGCACCATCCTCTCTCTCTTTCTCGCACCATCCTCTCTCTCTTTCTCGCACCATCCTCTCTCTCTTTCTCGCACCATCCTCTCTCTCTTTCTCGCACCATCCTCTCTCTTTCTCGCACCATCCTCTCTCTCTTTCTCGCACCATCCTCTCTCTCTTTCTCGCACCATCCTCTCTCACCCCATCCTCTCCTCTCTTCTTTCTCACCCCATCCTCTCTCTCTCTTTCTCACCCCATCCTCTCTCTCCTCTCTTTCTAGCTGACCTGTGCCAACCCCATCCTCTCTCTCCTCTCTTTCTAGCTGACCTGTGCCAGCCCCAGCAGCAGAAGTCTAGTCTGAATGAGAGGCCTGTCAAGGCATTAGAGCCCCAGAGACCCAAGAGCCTACAGCTGTCTCTCACCCTGCAGGTATAACCCTTGACCTCTAGCCAGTTTACGTTGGTGTTCCTGGTTGACTGCATTGCATCAACATGATTGTGTGCGATCTGATTGTGTGGCTCAATTGGTAGAGCGTGGTACTTGCAACGTCAAGGATCGTGGGTTCGATTCCTGCTAGAAACAACCCTACGAAATTTTTTTTTAGACATGTTACATTACAGCCTTATTCTAAAAGTTATTAAATAAAACATGTTAAGGTATATAAGGTATTTCTGTTATTTGTAAAAAAAAATCCTGAACTGTTTTTCTTTGTCGTTATGAGGTATTGTGTGTAGTTTGATGAGGGGAAACAATTTAATTCATTTTAGAGTAAGGCTGTAACGTAACAAAATGTGGAAAAAGTCAAGGGGTCTGAATTCTTTCCGAATGCCGTGTATGTTATGATGTGGTTAGCTGGTATGTTATGATGTGGTTAGCTGGTATGTTATGATGTGGTTAGCTGGTATGTTATGATGTGGTTAGCTGGTATGTTATGATGTGGTTCGCTGGTATGTTTTGATGTGGTTAGCTGGTATGTTATGATGTGGTTAGCTGGTATGTTTTGATGTGGTTAGCTGGTATGTTTTGATGTGGTTAGCTGGTATGTTATGATGTGGTTAGCTGGTATGTTATGATGTGGTTAGCTGGTATGTTATGATGTGTTTAGCTGGTATGTTATGCTGTATGTTATGATGTGGTTAGCTGGTATGTTATGATGTGGTTAGCTGGTATGTTATGCTGTGGTTAGCTGGTATGTTATGATGTGGTTAGCTATTATGTTATGATGTGGTTAGCTGGTATGTTATGATGTGGTTAGCTGGTATGTTATGATGTATGTTATGCTGTGGTTAGCTGGTATGTTATGATGTGGTTAGCTATTATGTTATGATGTGGTTAGCTGGTATGTTATGATGTGGTTAGCTGGTATGTTATGATGTGGTTAGCTGGTATGTTATGATGTATGTTATGCTGTGGTTAGCTGGTATGTTATGATGTGGTTAGCTATTATGTTATGATGTGGTTAGCTGGTATGTTATGATGTGGTTAGCTGGTGTGTTATGATGTGGTTAGCTGGTATGTTATGATGTATGTTATGCTGCGGTTAGCTGGTATGTTATAATGTGGTTAGCTGGTATGTTATGATGTGGTTAGCTGGTATGTTATAATGTGGTTAGCTGGTATGTTATGCTGCGGTTAGCTGGTATGTTATGCTGTGGTTAGCTGGTATGTTATACTGTATGTTATAATGTGGTTAGCTGGTATGTTATACTGTATGTTATGATGTGGTTAGCTGGTATGTTATACTGTATGTTGTGCTGTGGTTTGCTGGTATGTTATGCTGTATGTTATGATGTGGTTAGCTGGTATGATATGGTGTGGTTAGCTGATAGGTTATGCTGTATTTTATTATGTGGTTAGCTGGTATGTTATGCTGTATGTTATGATGTGGTTAGCTGGTATGTTATGATGTGGTTAGCTGATATGTTAAGTATCTATCCAGACTGGTTGGTCTGTATTCTGGTAGGAACATCTCTCCTGTCGGTTTTCATCCACTGGGCCATCTACAAGGCATTCCTAGTGGATCACCAACCATTTCATCCACTGGGCCATCTACAAGGCATTCCTAGTGGATCACCAACCATTTCATCAACTGGCACATCTACAAGGCATTCCTAGTGGATCACCAACCTGTCGGTTTTCATCCACTGGTCCATCTACAAGGCATTCCTAGTGGATCACCAACCATTTCATCCACTGGGCCATCTACAAGGCATTCCTAGTGGATCACCAACCATTTCATCCACTGGCCCATTGGCGGCAGGTGCGCTTGATTCAGCTGCCCTGTTGGCGGCAGGTGCGCTTGATTGAGCAGCCCTGTTGGCGGCTGTTGCGCTTGATTCAGCTGCCCTGTTGGCGGCAGGTGCGCTTGATTGAGCAGCCATGTTGGCGGCAGGTGCGCCTGATTCAGCTGCCCTGTTGGCGGCAGGTGCGCTTGATTGAGCAGCCATGTTGGCGGCAAGTGCGCTTGATTGAGCAGCCCTGTTGGTGGCAGGTGCGCTTGATTCAGCTGCCCTGTTGGCGACTGTTGCGCTTGATTCAGCTGCCCTGTTGACCAGAGGTCGTCCACAGAGCTGAGAGTCTCGCGTTAGATATCTGACCTCTAACCTCTCTCTCTCTCTCTGTAGGACCGTCTCCAGCAGTATTACTCAACCAGAGCAGCTTTAGCCCCAGAGGTCGTCCACAGAGCTGAGAGTCAAGCTCTAGATATGTGACCTCTAACCTCTCTCTCTCTCTCTCTCTCTCTGTAGGACCGTCTCCAGCAGTATTACTCAACCAGAGCAGCTTTAGCCCCAGAGGTCGTCCACAGAGCTCAGAGTCTCGCGTTAGATATCTGTATAGAGGTACAAGGATTCCTGCACAGCACAAACCCTGACATGCCTCTGGGAGAGATGTCACTGGGAGGGTCCCTGCTCGACGACCTACAGGTACCAGGCACTGAATCACACGCACTGAATAATCACACGTACTGAATCACACACACTGAATCACACATACTGAATCACACGTACTGAATCACACGTACTGAATCACACGCACTGAATCACACGCACTGAATCACACGCACTGAATCACACGTACTGAATCACACACACAATAATTGTTGAATGGACTAAGTAAGTCTTTCTGAATAAGAGTGTCTTTCTAAATGGCCGACATCTGGGTTGAACAATTCAGTGAATTCACAACGAAATGTGCAATATCAATATTACAGGAGATCTACAGTATCAATATTACAGGAGATCTACAGTATCAATATTACAGGAGATCTGCAGTATCAATATTACAGGAGATCTACAGTATCAATATTACAGGAGATCTACAGTATATTACAGTATCAATATTACAGGAGATCTACAGTATCAATATTACAGGAGATCTGCAGTATATTACAGTATCAATATTACAGGAGATCTACAGTATCAATATTACAGGAGATCTACAGTATCAATATTACAGGAGATCTACAGTATCAATATTACAGGAGATCTGCAGTATCAATATTACAGGAGATCTACAGTATCAATATTACAGGAGATCTACAGTATATTACAGTATCAATATTACAGGAGATCTACAGTATCAATATTACAGGAGATCTACAGTATCAATATTACAGGAGATCTACAGTATCAATATTACAGGAGATCTACAGTATATTACAGTATCAATATTACAGGAGATCTACAGTATCAATATTACAGGAGATCTGCAGTATCAATATTACAGGAGATCTACAGTATCAATAATACAGGAGATCTACAGTATCAATATTACAGGAGATCTGCAGTATCAATATTACAGGAGATCTACAGTATCAATATTACAGGAGATCTACAGTATCAATAATACAGGAGATCTGCAGTATCAATAATACAGGAGATCTGCAGTATCAATATTACAGGAGATCTGCAGTATCAATATTACAGGAGATCTGCAGTATCAATATTACAGGAGATCTGCAGTATCAATATTACAGGAGATCTGCAGTATCAATATTACAGGAGATCTGCAGTATCAATATTACAGGAGATCTGCAGTATCAATAATACAGGAGATCTGCAGTATCAATATTACAGGAGATCTGCAGTATCAATATTACAGGAGATCTACAGTATATCACAGTATCAATATTACAGGAGATCTACAGTATCAATATTACAGGAGATCTACAGTATATTACAGTATCAATATTACAGGAGATCTACAGTATCAATATTACAGGAGATATACAGTATCAATATTACAGGAGATCTACAGTATCAATATTACAGGAGATCTACAGTATATTACAGTATCAATATTACAGGAGATCTACAGTATCAATATTACAGGAGATCTGCAGTATATTACAGGAGATCTACAGTATCAATATTACAGGAGATCTACAGTATCAATATTACAGGAGATCTACAGTATCAATATTACAGGAGATCTACAGTATCAATATTACAGGAGATCTACAGTATCAATATTACAGGAGATCTGCAGTATCAATATTACAGGAGATCTGCAGTATCAATATTACAGGAGATCTGCAGTATCAATATTACAGGAGATCTACAGTATCAATAATACAGGAGATCTACAGTATCAATATTACAGGAGATCTACAGTATCAATATTACAGGAGATCTGCAGTATCAATATTACAGGAGATCTGCAGTATCAATAATACAGGAGATCTACAGTATCAATAATACAGGAGATCTGCAGTATCAATATTACAGGAGATCTACAGTATATTACAGTATCAATATTACAGGAGATCTGCAGTATCAATATTATGTTGTCTGTCTAGGTGGTGATGAAGCTGGTCATGTTGTCTGTCTAGGTGGTGATGAAGCTAGTCATGTTGTCTGTCTAGGTGGTGATGAAGCTGGTCGTGATGAAGCTCATCATGTTGTCTGTCTAGGTGGTGATGAAGCTAGTCATGTTGTCTGTCTAGGTGGTGATGAAGCTTGTCGTGATGAAGCTGGTCATGTTGTCTGTCTAGGTGGTGATGAAGCTAGTCATGTTGTCTGTCTAGGTGGTGATGAAGCTGGTCATGTTGTCTGTCTAGGTCGTGATGAAGCTGGTCATGTTGTCTGTCTAGGTGGTGATGAAGCTAGTCATGTTGTCTGTCTAGGTGGTGATGAAGCTTGTCGTGATGAAGCTCATCATGTTGTCTGTCTAGGTGGTGATGAAGCTGGTCATGTTGTCTGTCTAGGTGGTGATGAAGCTAGTCATGTTGTCTGTCTAGGTGGTGATGAAGCTGGTCATGTTGTCTGTCTAGGTGGTGATGAAGCTAGTCATGTCTGTCATTGTGGTGATGAAGCTGGTCGTGTTGTGTCTGTCTAGGTGGTGATGAAGCTCGTTGTTCTGGTAGTGATGAAGCTAGTTGCTCTGGTGGTGATGAAGCTCGTTGTTCTGGTGGTGATGAAGCTAGTTGTTCTGGTGGTGATGAAGCTAGTTGCTCTGGTGGTTATGAAGCTAGTTGCTCTGGTGGTGATGAAGCTAGTTGTTCTGGTGTGATGAAGCTAGTTGTTCTGGTGGTGATGAAGCTAGTTGTTCTGGTGTGATGAAGCTAGTTGCTCTGGTGGTGATGAAGCTAGTTGCTCTGGTGGTGATGAAGCTAGTTGCTCTGGTGGTGATGAAGCTAGTTGTTCTGGTGTGATGAAGCTAGTTGCTCTGGTGGTTATGAAGCTAGTTGCTCTGGTGGTGATGAAGCTAGTTGTTCTGGTGTGATGAAGCTAGTTGTTCTGGTGGTGATGAAGCTAGTTGCTCTGGTGGTGATGAAGCTAGTTGCTCTGGTGGTGATGAAGCTAGTTGTTCTGGTGTGATGAAGCTAGTTGCTCTGGTGGTGATGAAGCTAGTTGCTCTGGTGGTGATGAAGCTAGTTGTTCTGGTGGTGATGAAGCTAGTTGTTCTGGTGGTGATGAAGCTAGTTGTTCTGGTGGTGATGAAGCTAGTTGCTCTGGTGGTGATGAAGCTAGCTGTTCTGGTGGTGATGAAGCTAGTTGTTCTGGTGTGATGAAGCTAGTTGCTCTGGTGGTGATGAAGCTCGTTGTTCTGGTGGTGATGAAGCTGGTCATGTGTCTGTCTAGGTGGTGAGAGCGGACCATGCGTGCCTGCTGGTTCCCCTCCAGCTAGAACCCAGTCTGTGGAGACTGATCCCTGGGGAGGAGACTCTCCTAACACACCCTCTACACTGGATGGTCCGACGGGTCAACCTGGAGTACTTCCCGAGAGGACGCAGCTACTGGGACCGGTACACCCTTTACATACTGTCTAGGGGTATTTAAACCTGTCCTGCCTGGTCATTATCCATACTGTCTAGGGGTATTTAAACCTGTCCTGCCTGGTCATTATCCATACTGTCTAGGGGTATTTAAACCTGTCCTGCCTGGTCATTATCTATACTGTCTAGGGGTATTTAAATCTGTCCTGCCTGGTCATTATCTATACTGTCTAGGGGTATTTAAACCTGTCCTGCCTGGTCATTATCTATACTGTCTAGGGGTATTTAAACCTGTCCTGCCTGGTCATTATCCATACTGTCTAGGGGTATTTAAATCTATCCTGCCTGGTCATTATCCATACTGTCTAGGGGTATTTAAACCTGTCCTGCCTGGTCATTATCTATACTGTCTAGGGGTATTTAAACCTGTCCTGCCTGGTCATTATCCATACTGTCTAGGGGTATTTAAACCTGTCCTGCCTGGTCATTATCCATACTGTCTAGGGGTATTTAAATCTATCCTGCCTGGTCATTATCCATACTGTCTAGGGGTATTTAAATCTGTCCTGCCTGGTCATTATCCATACTGTCTAGGGGTATTTAAACCTGTCCTGCCTGGTCATTATCTATACTGTCTAGGGGTATTTAAATCTGTCCTGCCTGATCATTATCTATACTGTCTAGACCAGGGGTATTTAAATCTGTTATGTTCTACCTGATCATTATCCATACTGTCTAGGGGTATTTAAACCTGTCCTGCCTGGTCATTATCTATACTGTCTAGGTGTATTTAAATCTGTCCTGCCTGATCATTATCTATACTGTCTAGGGGTATTTAAATCTGTTATGTGCTACCTGATCATTATCCATACTGTCTAGGGGTATTTAAACCTGTCCTGCCTGGTCATTATCTATACTGTCTAGGGGTATTTAAACCTGTCCTGCCTGGTCATTATCTATACTGTCTAGGGGTATTTAAATCTGTCCTGCCTGGTCATTATCTATACTGTCTAGGGGTATTTAAATCTGTCCTGCCTGGTCATTATCCATACTGTCTAGGGGTATTTAAATCTGTTATGTTCTACCTGGTCATTATCTATACTGTCTAGGGGTATTTAAACCTGTTATGTTCTACCTGGTCATTATCTATACTGTCTAGGGGTATTTAAACCTGTCCTGCCTGGTCATTATCTATACTGTCTAGGGGTATTTAAACCTGTCCTGCCAGATCATTATCTATACTGTCTAGGGGTATTTAAACCTGTCCTGCCTGATCATTATCTATACTGTCTAGGGGTATTTAAACCTGTTATGTTCTACCTGGTCATTATCTATACTGTCTAGGGGTATTTAAACCTGTCCTGCCTGATCATTATCTATACTGTCTAGGGGTATTTAAACCTGTCCTGTCTGGTCATTATCCATACTGTCTAGGGGTATTTAAACCTGTTCTGTCCTGCCTGATCATTATCTATACTGTCTAGGGGTATTTAAACCTGTCCTGCCTGGTCATTATCCATACTGTCTAGGGGTATTTAAATCTGTCCTGCCTGGTCATTATCTATACTGTCTAGGGGTATTTAAACCTGTCCTGCCTGGTCATTATCTATACTGTCTAGGGGTATTTAAATCTGTCCTGCCTGATCATTATCTATACTGTCTAGGGGTATTTAAACCTGTCCTGCCTGGTCATTATCCATACTGTCTAGGGGTATTTAAACCTGTTATGTTCTACCTGGTCATTATCCATACTGTCTAGGGGTATTTAAACCTGTCCTGCCTGGTCATTATCCATACTGTCTAGGGGTATTTAAATCTGTCCTACCTGATCATTATCTATACTGTCTAGGGGTATTTAAATCTGTCCTGCCTGGTCATTATCTATACTGTCTAGGGGTATTTAAACCTGTCCTGCCTGGTCATTATCTATACTGTCTAGGGGTATTTAAATCTGTCCTGCCTGATCATTATCTATACTGTCTAGGGGTATTTAAATCTGTCCTGCCTGGTCATTATCTATACTGTCTAGGGGTATTTAAACCTGTCCTGCCTGGTCATTATCTATACTGTCTAGGGGTATTTAAATCTGTCCTACCTGATCATTATCTATACTGTCTAGGGGTATTTAAATCTGTCCTACCTGATCATTATCTATACTGTCTAGGGGTATTTAAATCTGTCCTGCCTGGTCATTATCTATACTGTCTAGGGGTATTTAAACCTGTCCTGCCTGGTCATTATCTATACTGTCTAGGGGTATTTAAATCTGTCCTGCCTGATCATTATCTATACTGTCTAGGGGTATTTAAACCTGTCCTGCCTGATCATTATCTATACTGTCTAGGGGTATTTAAACCTGTCCTACCTGATCATTATCTATACTGTCTAGGGGTATTTAAATCTGTCCTGCCTGGTCATTATCTATACTGTCTAGGGGTATTTAAATCTGTTATGTTCTACCTGATCATTATCTATACTGTCTAGGGGTATTTAAACCTGTCCTGCCTGATCATTATCTATACTGTCTAGGGGTATTTAAACCTGTCCTGCCTGGTCATTATCCATACTGTCTAGGGGTATTTAAACCTGTCCTGCCTGGTCATTATCCATACTGTCTAGGGGTATTTAAATCTGTCCTGCCTGATCATTATCTATACTGTCTAGGGGTATTTAAACCTGTCCTGCCTGGTCATTATCCATACTGTCTAGGGGTATTTAAATCTGTCCTACCTGGTCATTATCTATACTGTCTAGGGGTATTTAAACCTGTCCTACCTGGTCATTATCTATACTGTCTAGGGGTATTTAAACCTGTTCTACCTGATCATTATCCATACTGTCTAGGGGTATTTAAATCTGTCCTGCCTGGTCATTATCTATACTGTCTAGGGGTATTTAAATCTGTTATGTTCTACCTGATCATTATCCATACTGTCTAGGGGTATTTAAATCTGTCCTGCCTGGTCATTATCTATACTGTCTAGGGGTATTTAAACCTGTCCTGCCTGATCATTATCTATACTGTCTAGGGGTATTTAAACCTGTCCTGAATGATCATTATCTATACTGTCTAGGGGTATTTAAACCTGTCCTGCCTGGTCATTATCTATACTGTCTAGGGGTATTTAAATCTGTTATGTTCTACCTGATCATTATCCATACTGTCTAGGGGTATTTAAACCTGTCCTGCCTGGTCATTATCTATACTGTCTAGGGGTATTTAAATCTGTCCTGCCTGATCATTATCTATACTGTCTAGGGGTATTTAAACCTGTCCTGCCTGGTCATTATCTATACTGTCTAGGGGTATTTAAACCTGTCCTGCCTGGTCATTATCTATACTGTCTAGGGGTATTTAAACCTGTCCTGCCTGGTCATTATCTTTACTGTCTAGGGGTATTTAAACCTGTCCTGCCTGGTCATTATCTATACTGTCTAGGGGTATTTAAATCTGTTATGTTCTACCTGATCATTATCCATACTGTCTAGGGGTATTTAAATCTGTCCTGCCTGGTCATTATCTATACTGTCTAGGGGTATTTAAATCTGTTATGTTCTACCTGATCATTATCCATACTGTCTAGGGGTATTTAAATCTGTCCTGCCTGATCATTATCCATACTGTCTAGGGGTATTTAAACCTGTCCTGCCTGGTCATTATCTATACTGTCTAGGGGTATTTAAACCTGTCCTACCTGATCATTATCTATACTGTCTAGGGGTATTTAAATCTGTCCTGCCTGATCATTATCTATACTGTCTAGGGGTATTTAAATCTGTCCTGCCTGGTCATTATCTATACTGTCTAGGGGTATTTAAACCTGTCCTGCCTGGTCATTATCCATACTGTCTAGGGGTATTTAAATCTGTCCTGCCTGGTCATTATCTATACTGTCTAGGGGTATTTAAACCTGTCCTGCCTGATCATTATCTATACTGTCTAGGGGTATTTAAACCTGTCCTGCCTGGTCATTATCTATACTGTCTAGGGGTATTTAAATCTGTTCTGTTCTACCTGGTCATTATCTATACTGTCTAGGGGTATTTAAATCTGTTATGTTCTACCTGATCATTATCCATACTGTCTAGGGGTATTTAAATCTGTCCTGCCTGGTCATTATCTATACTGTCTAGGGGTATTTAAATCTGTTATGTTCTACCTGATCATTATCCATACTGTCTAGGGGTATTTAAATCTGTCCTGCCTGGTCATTATCTATACTGTCTAGGGGTATTTAAACCTGTCCTGCCTGATCATTATCTATACTGTCTAGGGGTATTTAAACCTGTCCTGAATGATCATTATCTATACTGTCTAGGGGTATTTAAACCTGTCCTGCCTGGTCATTATCTATACTGTCTAGGGGTATTTAAACCTGTCCTGGCTGATCATTATCTATACTGTCTAGGGGTATTTAAACCTGTTCTACCTGATCATTATCTATACTGTCTAGGGGTATTTAAACCTGTTCTACCTGATCATTATCTATACTGTCTAGGGGTATTTAAATCTGTTATGTTCTACCTGATCATTATCTATACTGTCTAGGGGTATTTAAACCTGTTCTACCTGATCATTATCTATACTGTCTAGGGGTATTTAAATCTGTTATGTTCTACCTGATCATTATCCATACTGTCTAGGGGTATTTAAATCTGTCCTGCCTGATCATTATCTATACTGTCTAGGGGTATTTAAACCTGTCCTGCCTGGTCATTATCCATACTGTCTAGGGGTATTTAAACCTGTCCTGCCTGGTCATTATCTATACTGTCTAGGGGTATTTAAACCTGTTCTACCTGATCATTATCCATACTGTCTAGGGGTATTTAAACCTGTTATGTTCTCCCTGGTCATTATCTATACTGTCTAGGGGTATTTAAATCTGTCCTGCCTGGTCATTATCTATACTGTCTAGGGGTATTTAAATCTGTTATGTTCTACCTGATCATTATCCATACTGTCTAGGGGTATTTAAACCTGTCCTGCCTGGTCATTATCTATACTGTCTAGGGGTATTTAAACCTGTTCTACCTGGTCATTATCTATACTGTCTAGGGGTATTTAAATCTGTCCTGCCTGATCATTATCTATACTGTCTAGGGGTATTTAAACCTGTCCTGCCTGGTCATTATCCATACTGTCTAGGGGTATTTAAACCTGTTATGTTCTACCTGGTCATTATCCATACTGTCTAGGGGTATTTAAACCTGTCCTGCCTGGTCATTATCCATACTGTCTAGGGGTATTTAAACCTGTTCTACCTGGTCATTATCTATACTGTCTAGGGGTATTTAAACCTGTTCTACCTGATCATTATCCATACTGTCTAGGGGTATTTAAATCTGTCCTGCCTGGTCATTATCTATACTGTCTAGGGGTATTTAAATCTGTTATGTTCTACCTGATCATTATCCATACTGTCTAGGGGTATTTAAACCTGTCCTGCCTGGTCATTATCTATACTGTCTAGGGGTATTTAAACCTGTCCTGCCTGGTCATTATCTATACTGTCTAGGGGTATTTAAATCTGTCCTGCCTGATCATTATCTATACTGTCTAGGGGTATTTAAACCTGTCCTGCCTGGTCATTATCTATACTGTCTAGGGGTATTTAAACCTGTCCTGCCTGGTCATTATCTATACTGTCTAGGGGTATTTAAACCTGTCCTGCCTGGTCATTATCTTTACTGTCTAGGGGTATTTAAACCTGTCCTGCCTGGTCATTATCTATACTGTCTAGGGGTATTTAAATCTGTTATGTTCTACCTGATCATTATCCATACTGTCTAGGGGTATTTAAATCTGTCCTGCCTGGTCATTATCTATACTGTCTAGGGGTATTTAAATCTGTTATGTTCTACCTGATCATTATCCATACTGTCTAGGGGTATTTAAATCTGTCCTGCCTGATCATTATCCATACTGTCTAGGGGTATTTAAACCTGTCCTGCCTGGTCATTATCTATACTGTCTAGGGGTATTTAAACCTGTCCTACCTGATCATTATCTATACTGTCTAGGGGTATTTAAATCTGTCCTGCCTGATCATTATCTATACTGTCTAGGGGTATTTAAATCTGTCCTGCCTGGTCATTATCTATACTGTCTAGGGGTATTTAAACCTGTCCTGCCTGGTCATTATCCATACTGTCTAGGGGTATTTAAATCTGTCCTGCCTGGTCATTATCTATACTGTCTAGGGGTATTTAAACCTGTCCTGCCTGATCATTATCTATACTGTCTAGGGGTATTTAAACCTGTCCTGCCTGGTCATTATCTATACTGTCTAGGGGTATTTAAATCTGTTCTGTTCTACCTGGTCATTATCTATACTGTCTAGGGGTATTTAAATCTGTTATGTTCTACCTGATCATTATCCATACTGTCTAGGGGTATTTAAATCTGTCCTGCCTGGTCATTATCTATACTGTCTAGGGGTATTTAAATCTGTTATGTTCTACCTGATCATTATCCATACTGTCTAGGGGTATTTAAACCTGTCCTGCCTGGTCATTATCCATACTGTCTAGGGGTATTTAAATCTGTCCTGCCTGGTCATTATCTATACTGTCTAGGGGTATTTAAACCTGTCCTGCCTGATCATTATCTATACTGTCTAGGGGTATTTAAACCTGTCCTGAATGATCATTATCTATACTGTCTAGGGGTATTTAAACCTGTCCTGCCTGGTCATTATCTATACTGTCTAGGGGTATTTAAACCTGTCCTGGCTGATCATTATCTATACTGTCTAGGGGTATTTAAACCTGTTCTACCTGATCATTATCTATACTGTCTAGGGGTATTTAAACCTGTTCTACCTGATCATTATCTATACTGTCTAGGGGTATTTAAATCTGTTATGTTCTACCTGATCATTATCTATACTGTCTAGGGGTATTTAAACCTGTTCTACCTGATCATTATCTATACTGTCTAGGGGTATTTAAATCTGTTATGTTCTACCTGATCATTATCCATACTGTCTAGGGGTATTTAAATCTGTCCTGCCTGATCATTATCTATACTGTCTAGGGGTATTTAAACCTGTCCTGCCTGGTCATTATCTATACTGTCTAGGGGTATTTAAACCTGTTCTACCTGATCATTATCCATACTGTCTAGGGGTATTTAAACCTGTTATGTTCTCCCTGGTCATTATCTATACTGTCTAGGGGTATTTAAATCTGTCCTGCCTGGTCATTATCTATACTGTCTAGGGGTATTTAAATCTGTTATGTTCTACCTGATCATTATCCATACTGTCTAGGGGTATTTAAACCTGTCCTGCCTGGTCATTATCTATACTGTCTAGGGGTATTTAAACCTGTTCTACCTGGTCATTATCTATACTGTCTAGGGGTATTTAAATCTGTCCTGCCTGATCATTATCTATACTGTCTAGGGGTATTTAAACCTGTCCTGCCTGGTCATTATCCATACTGTCTAGGGGTATTTAAACCTGTTATGTTCTACCTGGTCATTATCCATACTGTCTAGGGGTATTTAAACCTGTCCTGCCTGGTCATTATCCATACTGTCTAGGGGTATTTAAATCTGTCCTACCTGATCATTATCTATACTGTCTAGGGGTATTTAAATCTGTCCTGCCTGGTCATTATCTATACTGTCTAGGGGTATTTAAACCTGTCCTGCCTGGTCATTATCTATACTGTCTAGGGGTATTTAAATCTGTCCTGCCTGATCATTATCTATACTGTCTAGGGGTATTTAAACCTGTCCTACCTGATCATTATCTATACTGTCTAGGGGTATTTAAATCTGTTCTGTTCTACCTGGTCATTATCTATACTGTCTAGGGGTATTTAAATCTGTCCTGCCTGATCATTATCCATACTGTCTAGGGGTATTTAAATCTGTCCTGCCTGGTCATTATCTATACTGTCTAGGGGTATTTAAACCTGTCCTGCCTGGTCATTATCTATACTGTCTAGGGGTATTTAAATCTGTCCTGCCTGGTCATTATCTATACTGTCTAGGGGTATTTAAACCTGTCCTACCTGATCATTATCTATACTGTCTAGGGGTATGTAAACCTGTCCTGGCTGATCATTATCTATACTGTCTAGGGGTATGTAAACCTGTCCTGGCTGATCATTATCTATACTGTCTAGGGGTATTTAAACCTGTCCTGGCTGATCATTATCTATACTGTCTAGGGGTATTTAAACCTGTTATGTTCTACCTGGTCATTATCTATACTGTCTAGGGGTATTTAAACCTGTTATGTTCTACCTGGTCATTATCTATACTGTCTAGGGGTATTTAAACCTGTTCTACCTGATCATTATCCATACTGTCTAGGGGTATTTAAACCTGTTATGTTCTACCTGATCATTATCTATACTGTCTAGGGGTATTTAAACCTGTCCTGCCTGGTCATTATCTATACTGTCTAGGGGTATTTAAATCTGTCCTGCCTGGTCATTATCTATACTGTCTAGGGGTATTTAAACCTGTCCTGCCTGATCATTATCTATACTGTCTAGGGGTATTTAAACCTGTCCTGCCTGATCATTATCTATACTGTCTAGGGGTATTTAAATCTGTCCTGCCTGGTCATTATCTATACTGTCTAGGGGTATTTAAACCTGTCCTGCCTGGTCATTATCTATACTGTCTAGGGGTATTTAAACCTGTCCTGCCTGATCATTATCTATACTGTCTAGGGGTATTTAAACCTGTTCTACCTGGTCATTATCTATACTGTCTAGGGGTATTTAAACCTGTTATGTTCTACCTGGTCATTATCTATACTGTCTAGGGGTATTTAAACCTGTCCTGCCTGATCATTATCTATACTGTCTAGGGGTATTTAAACCTGTCCTGCCTGGTCATTATCTATACTGTCTAGGGGTATTTAAACCTGTCCTGCCTGGTCATTATCTATACTGTCTAGGGGTATTTAAACCTGTCCTACCTGATCATTATCTATACTGTCTAGGGGTATTTAAATCTGTCCTGCCTGGTCATTATCTATACTGTCTAGGGGTATTTAAATCTGTTCTGTTCTACCTGGTCATTATCTATACTGTCTAGGGGTATTTAAACCTGTCCTGCCTGATCATTATCCATACTGTCTAGGGGTATTTAAACCTGTCCTGCCTGGTCATTATCTATACTGTCTAGGGGTATTTAAATCTGTCCTGCCTGGTCATTATCTATACTGTCTAGGGGTATTTAAACCTGTTATGTTCTACCTGATCATTATCTATACTGTCTAGGGGTATTTAAACCTGTTCTACCTGGTCATTATCTATACTGTCTAGGGGTATTTAAACCTGTTCTACCTGATCATTATCCATACTGTCTAGGGGTATTTAAATCTGTCCTGCCTGGTCATTATCTATACTGTCTAGGGGTATTTAAATCTGTTATGTTCTACCTGATCATTATCTATACTGTCTAGGGGTATTTAAACCTGTCCTACCTGATCATTATCTATACTGTCTAGGGGTATTTAAACCTGTCCTACCTGGTCATTATCTATACTGTCTAGGGGTATTTAAATCTGTCCTGCCTGGTCATTATCCATACTGTCTAGGGGTATTTAAACCTGTCCTGCCTGGTCATTATCTATACTGTCTAGGGGTATTTAAACCTGTCCTGCCTGATCATTATCTATACTGTCTAGGGGTATTTAAACCTGTCCTGCCTGGTCATTATCTATACTGTCTAGGGGTATTTAAACCTGTCCTGCCTGGTCATTATCTATACTGTCTAGGGGTATTTAAACCTGTCCTGCCTGGTCATTATCTTTACTGTCTATGGGTATTTAAACCTGTCCTGCCTGGTCATTATCTATACTGTCTAGGGGTATTTAAATCTGTTATGTTCTACCTGATCATTATCCATACTGTCTAGGGGTATTTAAATCTGTCCTGCCTGATCATTATCTATACTGTCTAGGGGTATTTAAATCTGTTATGTTCTACCTGATCATTATCTATACTGTCTAGGGGTATTTAAACCTGTCCTGCCTGGTCATTATCTATACTGTCTAGGGGTATTTAAATCTGTTATGTTCTACCTGATCATTATCTATACTGTCTAGGGGTATTTAAATCTGTCCTGCCTGGTCATTATCTATACTGTCTAGGGGTATTTAAACCTGTCCTGCCTGATCATTATCTATACTGTCTAGGGGTATTTAAATCTGTTATGTTCTACCTGATCATTATCTATACTGTCTAGGGGTATTTAAACCTGTCCTACCTGATCATTATCTATACTGTCTAGGGGTATTTAAACCTGTCCTACCTGGTCATTATCTATACTGTCTAGGGGTATTTAAATCTGTCCTGCCTGGTCATTATCCATACTGTCTAGGGGTATTTAAACCTGTCCTGCCTGGTCATTATCTATACTGTCTAGGGGTATTTAAACCTGTCCTGCCTGGTCATTATCTATACTGTCTAGGGGTATTTAAACCTGTCCTGCCTGGTCATTATCTATACTGTCTAGGGGTATTTAAATCTGTCCTGCCTGATCATTATCTATACTGTCTAGGGGTATTTAAACCTGTCCTGCCTGGTCATTATCTATACTGTCTAGGGGTATTTAAATCTGTTCTGTTCTACCTGGTCATTATCCATACTGTCTAGGGGTATTTAAATCTGTTCTACCTGGTCATTATCTATACTGTCTAGGGGTATTTAAATCTGTCCTGCCTGATCATTATCTATACTGTCTAGGGGTATTTAAACCTGTCCTGCCTGGTCATTATCTATACTGTCTAGGGGTATTTAAACCTGTTATGTTCTACCTGATCATTATCTATACTGTCTAGGGGTATTTAAACCTGTTATGTTCTACCTGATCATTATCTATACTGTCTAGGGGTATTTAAACCTGTCCTGCCTGGTCATTATCTATACTGTCTAGGGGTATTTAAACCTGTCCTGCCAGATCATTATCTATACTGTCTAGGGGTATTTAAACCTGTCCTGCCTGATCATTATCTATACTGTCTAGGGGTATTTAAATCTGTTATGTTCTACCTGGTCATTATCTATACTGTCTAGGGGTATTTAAACCTGTCCTGCCTGATCATTATCCATACTGTCTAGGGGTATTTAAATCTGTTCTGTTCTACCTGATCATTATCTATACTGTCTAGGGGTATTTAAACCTGTCCTGTCTGGTCATTATCCATACTGTCTAGGGGTATTTAAACCTGTTCTACCTGGTCATTATCTATACTGTCTCTGTCTCTCTAGACCTCGTGCCCTGATCATTATCTATACTGTCTAGACCAGGTCTCTGTCTCTCTAGACCTCGTGTCCTGGTCATTATCCATACTGTCTAGACCAGGTCTCTGTCTCTCTAGACCTCGTGTCCTGATCATTATCCATACTGTCCAGACCAGGTCTCTGTCTCTCTAGACCTCGTGCCCTGATCATTATCTATACTGTCTAGACCAGGTCTCTGTCTCTCTAGACCTCGTGTCCTGATCATTATCCATACTGTCTAGACCAGGTCTCTGTCTCTCTAGACCTCGTGTCCTGATCATTATCCATACTGTCTAGACCAGGTCTCTGTCTCTCTAGACCTCGTGTCCTGGTCATTATCCATACTGTCCAGACCAGGTCTCTGTCTCTCTAGACCTCGTGTCCTGATCATTATCCATACTGTCTAGACCAGGTCTCTGTCTCTCTAGACCTCGTGTCCTGGTCATTATCCATACTGTCCAGACCAGGTCTCTGTCTCTCTAGACCTCGTGTCCTGGTCATTATCCATACTGTCTAGACCAGGTCTCTGTCTCTCTAGACCTCGTGTCCTGATCATTATCCATACTGTCCAGACCAGGTCTCTGTCTCTCTAGACCTCGTGCCCTGATCATTATCCATACTGTCTAGACCAGGTCTCTGTCTCTCTAGACCTCGTGTCCTGATCATTATCCATACTGTCTAGACCAGGTCTCTGTCTCTCTAGACCTCGTGCCCTGATCATTATCCATACTGTCTAGACCAGGTCTCTGTCTCTCTAGACCTCGTGTCCTGGTCATTATCCATACTGTCTAGACCAGGTCTCTGTCTCTCTAGACCTCGTGTCCTGATCATTATCCATACTGTCTAGACCAGGTCTCTGTCTCTCTAGACCTCGTGCCCTGATCATTATCCATACTGTCTAGACCAGGTCTCTGTCTCTCTAGACCTCGTGCCCTGATCATTATCAATACTGTCTAGACCAGGTCTCTGTCTCTCTAGACCTCGTGCCCTGATCATTATCAATACTGTCTAGACCAGGTCTCTGTCTCTCTAGACATCGTGTCCTGATCATTATCCATACTGTCTAGACCAGGTCTCTGTCTCTAGACCTCGTGTCCTGATCATTATCCATACTGTCTAGACCAGGTCTCTGTCTCTCTAGACCTCGTGTCCTGATCATTATCCATACTGTCTAGACCAGGTCTCTGTCTCTCTAGACCTCGTGTCCTGATCATTATCCATACTGTCTAGACCAGGTCTCTGTCTCTCTAGACCTCGTGCCCTGATCATTATCTATACTGTCTCTGTCTCTCTAGACCTCGTGTCCTGATCATTATCCATACTGTCTAGACCAGGTCTCTGTCTCTCTAGACCTCGTGTCCTGATCATTATCCATACTGTCTAGACCAGGTCTCTGTCTCTCTAGACCTCGTGTCCTGATCATTATCCATACTGTCTAGACCAGGTCTCTGTCTCTCTAGACCTCGTGTCCTGATCATTATCCATACTGTCCAGACCAGGTCTCTGTCTCTCTAGACCTCGTGTCCTGATCATTATCCATACTGTCTAGACCAGGTCTCTGTCTCTCTAGACCTCGTGTCCTGATCATTATCCATACTGTCTAGACCAGGTCTCTGTCTCTCTAGACCTCGTGCCCTGATCATTATCCATACTGTCCAGACCAGGTCTCTGTCTGTCTAGACCTCGTGTCCCTGGGAATGATGGGGGAAAAAGCAGTGGAACTGGCCTGGAGGTCCAGATTTGAATTTTGAGGGATCTCTAGATTTCTGGCCCAGCAATTAATTGTCTGTGTTTGTCTCTCCTCTCCTAGGTTCCTAGTAGGAGGGTATCTGTCCTGCCGGGCGCTGGTGAGAATGCTCAGTAAGGCTGTGATGGAAACCATGAACTGGCCGTCTCTCTCCTCCACTCTGGACTGTCTGGTCAGGCCTGTCCTCGGGGGAGATGAACTGAAACTAGAGATACGGTAACACACACACACACACACTCACACACACACACACACACACACACACACACACACACACACACACACACACTCTCTCTCGTCAGCAGACGATCTTATCCAGAAAGACTAACAGTCAGCCAGAGATATCTCGGTGGGACAGCCCACTCATAGTCACATGTTTCCTCAGTAAACAAGTTGTCAGTAGCAATGTTCTCTCATTATTTTCAACACTGAACAAATTTCAGGTCTGCTGAGCGCAAACTTGACCACTTTGAAAAATTATGTGCAACTTCCGGTGCATTTACATTTACATTTACATTTAAGTCATTTAGCATTTACTGTAAACACTGAGGCTGTACCCACTAAGTTACAGTTTTACTGTGAACACTGAGGCTGTACCCACTAAGTTACAGTTTTACTGTGAACACTGAGGCTGTACCTGCTTTAAGTTACAGTTTTACTGTGAACACTGAGGCTGTACCTGCTTTAAGTTAGTTTTACTGTGAACACTTGAGGCTGTACCCACTAAGTTACAGGTTTACTGTGAACACTTGAGGCTGTACCCACTAAGTTACAGTTTTACTGTGAACACTGAGGCTGTACCCACTAAGTTACAGTTTTACTGTGAACACTGAGGCTGTACCCACTAAGTTACAGTTTTACTGTGAACACTGAGGCTCTACCTGCTTTAAGTTACAGTTTTACTGTGAACACTGAGGCTGTACCCACTAAGTTACAGTTTTACTGTGAACACTGAGGCTGTACCCACTAAGTTACAGTTTTACTGTGAACACTGAGGCTGTACCTGCTTTAAGTTACAGGTTTACTGTGAACACTGAGGCTGTACCCACTAAGTTACAGTTTTACTGTGAACACTGAGGCTGTACCCACTAAGTTACAGTTTTACTGTGAACACTGAGGCTGTACCTGCTTTAAGTTACAGTTTTACTGTGAACACTGAGGCTGTACCCACTAAGTTACAGTTTTACTGTGAACACTGAGGCTGTACCCACTAAGTTACAGTTTTACTGTGAACACTGAGGCTGTACCTGCTTTAAGTTACAGGTTTACTGTGAACACTGAGGCTGTACCTGCTTTAAGTTACAGGTTTACTGTGAACACTGAGGCTGTACCCGCTTTCAGTTACAGGTTTACTGTGAACACTGAGGCTGTACCCACTAAGTTACAGGTTTACTGTGAACACTGAGGCTGTACCCACTAAGTTACAGGTTTACTGTGAACACTGAGGCTGTACCTGCTTTAAGTTACAGGTTTACTGTGAACACTGAGGCTGTACCCACTAAGTTACAGTTTTACTGTGAACACTGAGGCTGTACCTGCTTTAAGTTACAGTTTTACTGTGAACACTGAGGCTGTACCTGCTTTAAGTTACAGTTTTACTGTGAACACTGAGGCTGTAACTGCTTTAAGTTACAGGTTTACTGTGAACACTGAGGCTGTACCTGCTTTAAGTTAGTCTTAAGTGGCCAAGTAGGCTACTGTGGCTATTTGATCATAATCTAGGCCTACCAGAGTAGCCTACCATCAAAAACAACATGCATCCTGTAATATTTTAACACGGAAATAGCTGTTACATCATTCAGCCTACAGTAGCAGCCAATGTGCGGTGTTCAATGTCTACATTCCATGAGACTTATGAAGAAAAACATGCAGGGCTTCACATGAACCTGTTTATCCACTTGTCCTTCAGACAAGGAGGGGACTGAACTTTACCATAGGGTTAAAGGTCAGGGTTAATGTGTATCTCTGTCTCTCTCCAGACCTGAGGGTTAAAGGTCAGGGTTAATGTGTATATCTGTCTCTCTCCAGACCTGAGGGTTAAAGGTCAGGGTTAATGTGTATCTCTGTCTCTCTCCAGACCTGAGGGTTAAAGGTCAGGGTTAATACATGACTGATATGTCACTGTGTTAGTTAGGGGTTAAAGGTCAGGGTTAATATATAACTGATATGTCACTGTGTTAGTTAGGGGTCAAAGGTCAGGGTTAATATATAACTGATATGTCACTGTTAGTTAGGGGTTAAAGGTCAGGGTTAATACATGACTGATATGTCACTGTTAGTTAGGGGTTAAAGGTCAGGGTTAATACATGACTGATATGTCACTGTTAGTTAGGGGTTAAAGGTCAGGGTTAATACATGGCTGATATGTCACTGTGTTAGTTAGGGTTAGGGGTTAAAGGTCAGGGTTAATATATAACTGATATGTCACTGTGTTAATTAGGGTTAGGGGTTAAAGGTCAGGGTTAATATATAACTGATATGTCACTGTGTTAGTTAGGGTTAGGGGTTAAAGGTCAGGGTTAATTCATGACTGATAAGTCTCTCTCTGTCTCCAGACCAGAGCGAGGTGATACTCTCTTCATCTCCATAGTGCCGGTGCTGAGGGAGGCAGACGTGGTCCTGACTGCCCAGGTAGAGTTAACCCAGCCCTGGGATAGTGCCTGGCACCTCTCCCTCTACCCCTGGGAGACCCAGCGCCTGACCCAGCTTGACTCCGCTGACCAGGGGGTCCGACGCGCCCTCCTCAAAACCCTCAAAGCCGTCTGTCGACACTGTCCCGCCCTGCGACCCCTCACCGCTGCACCGCTGGCCAACCTCATCCTCCACCTCAGCGACAAGGACGTGGATTGGTCTGAGGGTTGTTTGAGTGGGCGGTTCCAGCAGTGTGTGTGGGAGCTGATAGGCTATCTGGAGCAGGGGGTGTTACCTAGCTACTTCAAGCCCAGTGTTAATATGTTGAACGGAGTGACGGAGGAAGAGGTCGATGAGATGGGGTTTATGTTGTACTGCGCCGTCTCTGAACCAGACATTCTGCTGATATAGATATATATATATACACTCTAACCTGGTGTATATATCAGAGAGGAAGAGGACATGTATTAGATATGAGACACCACCCTGACATCTATAGATCATATAGATATATACATATATACTCTAACCTGGTGTATATATCAGAGAGGAAGAGGACATGTATTAGATATGAGACACCACCCTGACATCTATAGATCATATATATATATATATATATATATATATATATATCTATATATATATATATATATATATATATATACTCTAACCTGGTGTATATATCAGAGAGGAAGAGGACATGTATTAGATATGAGACACCACCCTGACGTCTATAGATCATATAGATATATATATATATACTCTAACCTGGTGTATATATCAGAGAGGAAGAGGACATGTATTAGATATGAGACACCACCCTGACGTCTATAGATCATATAGATATATATATATATATATATACTCTAACCTGGTGTATATCTCAGAGAGGAAGAGGACATGTATTAGATATGAGACACCACCCTGACGTCTATAGATCATATAGATATATATATATATACTCTAACCTGGTGTATATATCAGAGAGGAAGAAGACATGTATTAGATATGAGACACCACCCTGACGTCTATAGATCATATAGATATATATATATATATATATACTCTAACCTGGTGTATATCTCAGAGAGGAAGAGGACATGTATTAGATATGAGACACCACCCTGACGTCTATAGATCATATAGATATATATATATATATATACACTCTAACCTGGTGTATATATCAGAGAGGAAGAGGACATGTATTAGATATGAGACACCACCCTGACGTCTATAGATCATATAGATATATATATATATACTCTAACCTGGTGTATATATCAGAGAGGAAGAGGACATGTATTAGATATGAGACACCACCCTGACGTCTATAGATCATATAGATATATATATATACTCTAACCTGGTGTATATATCAGAGAGGAAGAGGACATGTATTAGATATGAGACACCACCCTGACGTCTAAAGATCATATAGATATATATATATATACTCTAACCTGGTGTATATATCAGAGAGGAAGAGGACGTATTAGATATGAGACACCACCCTGACGTCTATAGATCATATAGATATATATATATACTCTAACCTGGTGTATATATCAGAGAGGGAGAGGACATGTATTAGATATGAGACACCACCCTGACGTCTATAGATCATATAGATATATATATATATACTCTAACCTGGTGTATATATCAGAGAGGAAGAGGACATGTATTAGATATGAGACACCACCCTGACGTCTATAGATCATATAGATATATATATATATATATACTCTAACCTGGTGTATATATCAGAGAGGAAGAGGACGTATTAGATATGAGACACCACCCTGACGTCTAAAGATCATATAGATATATATATATATACTCTAACCTGGTGTATATATCAGAGAGGAAGAGGACATGTATTAGATATGAGACACCACGTCTATAGATCAGTTGTGCCATATTACCGCTCCACTGAGACGTGGACGGGAGATTGTTGTTCAGGCAGTCGTGCATCTCCTTCACATACACCTGTGGGGGCTGACTGACTAAACAGAGATCCTTTATACATTGTGCATGAGTACTATGGTGTGGATGAGTTGTTGGGGCTCTGACTGAGCAGCACAGAGACTCTGATGACGTGATGATGATGGACTGTGCCTTAGGGGAAGTAGATGGGGGAAGGAAGAAATGAAAAAGAAGACTCGGGCTGCGTTCTACACAGACACCCCATTCTGATCCTTTTGGGGGCAGAATCAGGTTACCTGTGTTAAACGCAGCCTTAGTGACGGAGACGTGGCTTTCTCCTGCTGTGGACTATATATCTAGATCTAGTACAGCTCTGTCCAAAAGGCTGTTTCAGAATGGCCTGCGCCATTGAGGCTCCAACCCATAGGAATATATCTAGATCTAGTACAGCTCTGTCCAAAAGGCTGTTTCAGAATGGCCTGCGCCATTGAGGCTCCAACCCATAGGAATATATCTAGATCTAGTACAGCTCTGTCCAAAAGGCTGTTTCAGAATGGCCTGCGCCATTGAGGCTACAACCCATAGGAATCCCCCACCCTAGTTGACTACTTTAAAATGGTGGAAGCTCTCAATGAGCGCTACCCATTCTAAAACTGCATTTTTTTGGGGGGGGTCATTGAAAGGCCTGGATCATTCTCTATGGGCCGACTGGACGACACAAGATAACAGAGTTAGCACCAGTTACCACAGCCACAAAGTGATAATTATGTCTAAAATCCCTCCGCCAATTTCTCTTCTTAAAATCAGATTTTTAAACCTGTTTAATGACGTCATTATATGCACCTTCTACTGAATAAAGTGCTCACCTTTTCTTTTCATAATGTTGTGTGTGTTTTGCGTTTGCTGCGGTTGTTTTTAAGTTGAAGAGTGATTTAAATAAATGTTTTCTGCTGAACTACTGATGATAATATCCTCATTTACATGTTTAGGCGATATAATTCTGTAAAGTTAAATTCAACATTGTGGAAAAATGTTTTTAAGAAGAACACTTTTCATGTTGCATTTTATTTCAAGTTGTAATTGTAGTCCATCGGGTCATGATTGAACTACAAATCCAAGCTTGCATCAGTAAATAGCTGCTTTTTCCACAAATCAATCCCGTTCTTGTATAGTAAATGATCTGTCCCCGCTGAGGACTGAATTCCCACAACTGTACTGACACCGGAGGCGGTGATTCAGCTCTTTCACAAGTCTCCTCGAGTTGTCTCGGGACGGATTCATCACCCCGGTAAAGAAGGAACGGCTCCTCCCCGCTCACGACCGGCAGCTGTCACATGGCTAAATATGTCTGGAGTTGGACCCGCTGTCTGAAGACGTGATACACACTTCGTTTCTCTCCACCGGAGCTGCGAGTCCCCGGTAGAGTTCAGTTCATTACTCTACGGAGGCGAAAAGAGGAACCGGGCCATAAGTTGACCATGTGACTCGGTGTTACTTCCCGCAGACGGACCTGTTTCTCCCGGTTAATTTAACGCTCCTGTCGCGGGCAACTTTGTGTTTACGTGTTTTGTCGCTGCTTCAGGACAGCTGTTGTTGACGTAAAGCGACTACCGTTACGTCGGTAAGTTAACACCTCGCTCTGACGTTGAACTTTCCGTGTGAAATGTTTAGGAAAATGCTATTTACCGACGTCCACCGATCTAAATACATGAATGGGAAGTGAAAGTTAAACATGTTTGTTTCGCTTTTAAGTTGTACTTCGATTAGTTAAGTTTCAACAACACAACAGCAAGACTTTTTAATACCAGTTACCCGGTCAGTGAGTGACAGCTCTCCGGTGCCAAAACGGACTCCACCGGGAAAGTTAACAGGGACGCGAAGAAGGACTGACCAGTGACCAACATACACACATACTCTCTAGGATCAACACAAAGACACCTGGGATTGATTTTTATGACATCATGATTGGATCTCCTGATGTGCTGGCCTTCACCAGTGAAGGGGATTTGGGGGGGTACCCGGATGCCCAGGTCCTGCCAGAGGAGTTCTCCCTCCCTCTCCTTCCCCTCTCTCACCCCTGGACCTCCCCTGCCCATTTCAACAGGGACTTCATACTGGTGGCTGAGTTCTCAGAACAGGTAGGACCTGGGAGGGGGTGGGGTGTGTGTGTGTGTGTGTGTGTGTGTGTGTGTGTGTGTGTGTGTTTTCAAATCATAGTTTATTTGGCACTTGCGTGGAATACAACAGGTGTAAAACCAATAGTGCAAAAAAGGTTTTGGGTGAATAAAATAGGGGTTGGTGGGTGGTGGGACACAATGCAGCTAGATATGGTTAAAGTGACAATGCATATATGATGAACAGAGAGTAGCAGCAGCGTAAAAGAGGGGTTGGTGGGTGGTGGGACACGATGCAGATAGCCCGGTTAGCCAATGTGCAAGGGCACTGGTTGGTCGGCCCAATTGAGGTAGTATGTACATGAATGTATAGTTAAAGTGACTATGCATATATGATAAACAGAGCATAGTGATGTGTGTATGTATTCTGGCCTCCTGTCCAGGTGGGTCCCCTACCGGTCCGGACCATCCCTGATGACCCCAGAGTGATCGGGTCCTTCGACCTGAACCATTTCTCTCTACGCATCATGTCTGTCGACTACCAAGCCGTAGCCCCTGGTCCTCAGCCACACCACCAGACAGCTCGTCCTTCCCTCCAGACCCTCCCCCGTCTGGCCTTCTCGGAGGTAGGTAGCCTGGTGTTTAGAGAAGGGGCCCAGCAACCAGACGGTTTGCCGGTTCGAATCCCAGCTCCGACAGGGAAAAATCTGGTGTGGAGTGAGCCGGCAACCCTAGTGTTGTTGGCATCATCCTAGATGCCATCGGCTGCCATTGTGCCCTTGAGCAAGGCACCTAACCCCCTAACAACCAGACGGTTTGCCGGTTCGAATCCCAGTCTCAGTCCTCTGTCAGTCAGTGTGTTTCAGGGGGTCGTGTTAGACTGGTCTCGGTCCTCTGTCAGTCAGTGTGTTTCAGGGGGTCGTGTTAGACTGGTCTCAGTCCTCTGTCAGTCAGTGTGTTTCAGGGGTCGTGTTAGACTGGTCTCAGTCCTCTGTCAGTCAGTGTGTTTCAGGGGGTCGTGTTAGACTGGTCTCGGTCCTCTGTCAGTCAGTGTGTTTCAGGGGGTCGTGTTAGACTGGTCTCAGTCCTCTGTCAGTCAGTGTGTTTCAGGGGGTCGTGTTAGACTGGTCTCAGTCCTCTGTCAGTCAGTGTGTTTCAGGGGGTCGTGTTAGACTGGTCTCGGTCCTCTGTCAGTCAGTGTGTTTCAGGGGGTCGTGTTAGACTGGTCTCGGTCCTCTGTCAGTCAGTGTGTTTCAGGGGGTCGTGTTAGACTGGTCTCAGTCCTCTGTCAGTCAGTGTGTTTCAGGGGGTCGTGTTAGACTGGTCTCGGTCCTCTGTCAGTCAGTGTGTTTCAGGGGGTCGTGTTAGACTGGTCTCAGTCCTCTGTCAGTCAGTGTGTTTCAGGGGGTCGTGTTAGACTGGTCTCAGTCCTCTGTCAGTCAGTGTGTTTCAGGGGGTCGTGTTAGACTGGTCTCGGTCCTCTGTCAGTCAGTGTGTTTCAGGGGGTCGTGTTAGACTGGTCTCAGTCCTCTGTCAGTCAGTGTGTTTCAGGGGGTCGTGTTAGACTGGTCTCGGTCCTCTGTCAGTCAGTGTGTTTCAGGGGGTCGTGTTAGACTGGTCTCGGTCCTCTGTCAGTCAGTGTGTTTCAGGGGGTCGTGTTAGACTGGTCTCGGTCCTCTGTCAGTCAGTGTGTTTCAGGGGGTCGTGTTAGACTGGTCTCAGTCCTCTGTCAGTCAGTGTGTTTCAGGGGGTCGTGTTAGACTGGTCTCAGTCCTCTGTCAGTCAGTGTGTTTCAGGGGGTCGTGTTAGACTGGTCTCAGTCCTCTGTCAGTCAGTGTGTTTCAGGGGGTCGTGTTAGACTGGTCTCGGTCCTCTGTCAGTCAGTGTGTTTCAGGGGGTCGTGTTAGACTGGTCTCGGTCCTCTGTCAGTCAGTGTGTTTCAGGGGGTCGTGTTAGACTGGTCTCGGTCCTCTGTCAGTCAGTGTGTTTCAGGGGGTCGTGTTAGACTGGTCTCAGTCCTCTGTCAGTCAGTGTGTTTCAGGGGGGTCGTGTTAGACTGGTCTCGGTCCTCTGTCAGTCAGTGTGTTTCAGGGGGTCGTGTTAGACTGGTCTCAGTCCTCTGTCAGTCAGTGTGTTTCAGGGGGTCGTGTTAGACTGGTCTCGGTCCTCTGTCAGTCAGTGTGTTTCAGGGGGTCGTGTTAGACTGGTCTCGGTCCTCTGTCAGTCAGTGTGTTTCAGGGGTCGTGTTAGACTGGTCTCAGTCCTCTGTCAGTCAGTGTGTTTCAGGGGGTCGTGTTAGACTGGTCTCAGTCCTCTGTCAGTCAGTGTGTTTCAGGGGGTCGTGTTAGACTGGTCTCAGTCCTCTGTCAGTCAGTGTGTTTCAGGGGGTCGTGTGTCTCAGTCCTCTGTCAGTCAGTGTGTTTCAGGGGGTCGTGTTAGACTGGTCTCGGTCCTCTGTCAGTCAGTGTGTTTCAGGGGGTCGTGTTAGACTGGTCTCAGTCCTCTGTCAGTCAGTGTGTTTCAGGGGGTCGTGTTAGACTGGTCTCGGTCCTCTGTCAGTCAGTGTGTTTCAGGGGTCGTGTTAGACTGGTCTCGGTCCTCTGTCAGTCAGTGTGTTTCAGGGGGTCGTGTTAGACTGGTCTCGGTCCTCTGTCAGTCAGTGTGTTTCAGGGGGTCGTGTTAGACTGGTCTCGGTCCTCTGTCAGTCAGTGTGTTTCAGGGGGTCGTGTTAGACTGGTCTCAGTCCTCTGTCAGTCAGTGTGTTTCAGGGGGTTGTGTTAGATCTCTGAGGAGATGGTTGTTCTCCCTCCAGGACTCCCGGGTGGTGCTGGGTGACTCTAAGGAGGGGGCGTTTGCCTACGTTCACCACCTGACGCTCTATGACCTGGAGGCCCGGGGCTTCGTCCGCCCGTTCTGCATGGCCTACGTCTCTGCCGACGAGAGGAAGATCATGCTGCAGTTCCAGGAGCTGTCGCTCCGCTTCTCCCGCGCCTCCGAGTGCCTGAAGACCGGTAACCGACGGGCCTTCGCCCGCGAGCTGCAGAGGAAGCTACATGACCTGGAGTACGAGGACAGAGACGCACACACACACACACACACACACACTCTGGAGTACGAGGACAGAGACGCGCACACACACACACTCTGGAGTACGAGGACAGAGATGCACACACACACACACACACACACACACACACACACACACACACACACACACACACACACACCTTCAAGCACTGACACACACACACACCTTCAAGCACTGACACACACACACACACACACCTTCAAGCACTGACACACACACCTTCAAGCACTGACACACACACCTTCAAGCACCAACACGTAGTTTGTTTGTGTGAGCGTTTTTAAATCCATCTCTCTGTTGACAGTGTCGTGTCTTTGGCTATGCCGGATTAAGTGATATGACATGCTATTCTATAAAATAATTTCTCCGTAATTAATAATACTACCTGATTAAGCTAATCATGTAAATGTAATTAACTAGAGAGTCGGGCACCACAAAATAATATTTATAGAGCTGTTATCTTCCGAATAAACTCTTAAAGACCTAGTCATATTTTACATCAATAGCAGTCAATATTAATCTTCACCTTAACTCATCTGATATCAATCTTCATCTTAATTTAATTATTTGATTAATTAATAATTCAGTCTCATCTGAATTTTATCTGCAAGAACCCTGGCTAACAATTTGAATCAACAATACAAAATAGGGTTTAATCATTTATTGACTAAATACCTAACTAATCACACATACACATGATTAAATCTTAACTTGATTACAAATAACGTCATAAAGGAAAACGGCCCCTTTGTTACACAAAGGAAAAGGGGCTGGGTTTGAGTGAAAGAGCGGGAAGACTGAGGAACAAAGGGCGAAGCTGTGCAATCGTAAATACATCTTATGCATTCTAAATTACCACCCATTTGGAAAAGGAAAATGCAATAAATATTTACTCTGAGCTGCGCTTCAGTAGGTTGGTGGTAGATGGAAGGCTGTGTTGCCAAACCGAGTCCTTTGTCCTTTGAAGAATGTCTCTGGTGGTCAATTGGATACGTTGTAGTCACGTTGTTATATGATAGACGGGATACTCTGTCTGTTCCTTCCTAACCTGCGTTTGCAGCTGTGGTTGCTAACTCAGCGGCTAGGAGGTATCACTTCTGTCGTGAATAAGAGTTCAAAAGTTCATACCATTCGCAACCAAAGCTCATGCTGATGTTGGCTTCGTTCTGTAGTTATTATCTGAACCATTCTGAACAGGAAGTTATGTTGTCATCAAAGGCAGGAAGGGAGAGGAAGGTGTGTTTGAAAAGTTTTATAGTCCTTGTCCCTTCACAGGCTTTTTTTTGATTGAGCAGCTCTTATGAAAACCCAAATGTCACATTTTAGAAGCTAAAATCACATTTCATCCCATCACAAATAATGTCATATTCAAACATTTAAATTGAACAACAATTCCATGTAAATTCGATAACTCTGATGTGTAGACTTTCCACTGTAGAGTTTATGTCATCTTATCATTGATGAGAATGTCTCAGATGACAACTGAACTGACATCATGTTCATTAAGTACCACCGCATATGTTCAATTGGTCGGATTACCAGAATATAGTTCATTTCCCCCCACCTTCTGATGTTCCCAGAATCTCTGTGTTAACCAAAGGGTTTTTAAATGTAACATCAGTAGGGTAGAGAGAGGAAAAATGGGGGAAGAGGTATTTATGACTATCAGAAACCTATCCCAACGTCATGACAACAGGTACACACGATCCACAGAGTTTGTTTGTGTGAGCGTTTTTAAATCCTTCTCTCTGTTGACAGGTACACACGATCCATCCTTCAAGCAACGCTTCAAAGGATATCCAATGAGAGTACGGAGATCAAGGAGGAGGCGGAGCTGCAGAAGACGGCCAACGAGCTTGCTAGCGTGGATCGTTCCATCCTGGACCACAGATCCCTCCTCCACCAGGTCACTTCCTATCCCAACAGGAAGTTAAAAGACCCTGGCTTTCTGCCCTACGACCCTCCCTGATCCCAGAGACCCTCCCCTTGACTCCTGATCCCCCTCCCCTCATACACCCCCAGCTGGTTTCCGGGCGTCGCTAGGGGGCGGGGGCTGGTCAGCGAGGCGGTTCGACCGCCGTCTGAAGCCGTTGGAGGAGCTGAGCGACTGCTACTTCCTGTCTCTGACGCTAGAACAGCTGGGCAACGCAGAACGCCGTCTCCGTGGAGACCAGAGTGTTCTACACAACCGTCGCATCACACACAGGCTCTCCAGGACGCTTTCACACACACAGTTCCTTTTCCAGCTCTGGGACCAGGAGGAGGAGGAGGACCTGGAGGAGGAGGGGGTGGGGCTAGAGGGAGGAAGCGGTGTGATGTCACATCCTGTGGCGGGGGCGGGACCACCGAGCCTGGAGTTGTTCTTCTCCTGCGTGGAGGAGGTGTCAATCAAACTGGAGACAGGAAGTGGAGGGGCGGAGCCGACACTTGATCCTGAGGGAGAAGGAGTAACCGCGGAGACGAGACCAGGCAGCGTGAGCAGCGGAGACAGCATTGAGGTTCTGGGGACGGAGCGCTCATATAGAACACAGGGACTCACCCACGTGGAACTCAGAGGTACAGTGAATTCAGAAACTGTTCAGACCCCTTGACTTTTAACACGTTGTGTTACAGCCTTAATCTAAAATACAGTCTTATTCTATTATTCTATTCAATCATTTTTCCCCCTCAATCTACACACAATTCCCCATAATGACATCACAATACCCCATAATGACATCACAATACTCCATAATGACATCACAATACTCCATAATGACAGAGCAAAATCAGGTTTTTAGAAATGTTTGCAAATGCATAAATGTTGTTGTTTTTTTATTAAAAACTGATCACATTTACTTAAGTATTCAGACCCTTTACTCAGTACTTTATTGAAGCACCTTTGTCAGCGATTAAAGCCTCAAGTCTTCATGGGTATGACGCTACAAGCTTGACACACCTTTATTTGGGGAGTTTCTCCCATTCTTCTCTGCAGATCCTCTCAAGCTCTGTTAGGTTGGATGGGGAGCGTCGCTGCACAGCTATTTTCAGGTCTCCAGAGATGTTCGATCGGGTTCAAGTCCGGGCTCTGGCTGGGCCACTCAAGGACATTCAGAGACTTGGCCTGAAGCCACTCCTGCGTTGTCTTGGCTGTGTGCTTAGGGTCGTTGTCCTGTTGGAAGGTGAACCTTCACCCCAGTCTGAGATCCTGAGCAGGTTTTCATCATGGATCTCTCTGTACTTTGCTCCGTTCATCTTTGACTAGATCCTGACGAGTCTCCCAGTCCCAGCCACTGAAAAACATCCCCACAGCCTGATGCTGCCTCCACCGTGCTTCATCGTAAGGATGGTGCCTCCACCGTGCTTCACCGTAGGGATGCTGCCACCACCGTGCTTCACCATAGGGATGGTGCCTCCACCGTGCTTCACCGTAGGGATGCTGCCACCACTGTGCTTCACCGTAGGGATGGTGCCAGGTTTCCTCCAGGCCTGACTTTTGGCATTCAGGCCAAAGAGTTCAATCTTGGTTTCATCAGACCAGAGAATCTTGTTTCTCATGGTCTGAGAGTCTCCACAGAGGAATTCTGGAGCTCTGTCTGTGACCATCGGGTCTTGGTCACCTCCCTGACCAAGCCCCTTCTCCTGTTTGCTCAGTTTGGCCAGGTGGCCAGGTCTAGGAAGAGTCTTGGTGGTTCCAAACTTCTTCCATTTAAGAATGATGGAGGCCACTGTGTTCTTGGGGACCTTCAATGCTGCAGAAATGTTTTGGTACCCTTCCCCAGATCTGTGTCTCGACACATTCCTGTCTCTGAGCTCTACGGACAATTCCTTCGACTTCATAGCTTGGTTTTTGCTCTGACATGGACTGTCAACTGTGAGACCTTATACAGACAGGTGTGTGCCTTTATAAATCATGTCCAATCAATTGAATTTACCACAGGTGGACTCTAATCAAGTTGTAGAAACATCTTAATCGATGGATGATCAATGGAAACAGGATGCATCTGAGCTCAATTTCGAGTCTCATAGCAAAGGTTCTGAATATTTATGTAAATAATGTATATAAGGTAAGGTATTTATATTTATGTAAATAATGTATATAAGATATTTCTGTTTTTTTCTTTTGAATACATTGGCAAAAATGTCAAACTGTTTTCGCTTTGTCTTTATGGGGTGTTGTGATGTCGTTACGGGGTGTTGTGATGTCGTTACGGGGTGTTGTGATGTCGTTACGGGGTGTTGTGATGTCGTTACGGGGTGTTGTGATGTCGTTACGGGGTGTTGTGATGTCGTTACGGGGTGTTGCGATGTCGTTGCGAGTTGTCTGGTGGGTCAGGGGTCAGGGCTGTGTATTACACTCTCTCCTCTCCCCCTATAGAGTTGTCTGGTGGGTCAGGGGTCAGGGCTGTGTATTAGACTCTCTCCTCCTATAGAGTTGTCTGGTGGGTCAGGGGTCAGGGCTGTGTTAGACTCTCTCCTCTCCTCCTATAGAGTTGTCTGTTGGGTCAGGGGTCAGGGCTGTGTTAGACTCTCTCCTCTCCTCCTATAGAGTTGTCTGGTGGGTCAGGGCTGTGTTAGACTCTCTCCTCTCCCCCTATAGAGTTGTCTGGTGGGTCAGGGGTCAGGGCTGTGTTAGACTCTCCTCTCCTCCTATAGAGTTGTCTGTTGGGTCAGGGGTCAGGGCTGTGTTAGACTCTCTCCTCTCCTCCTATAGAGTTGTCTGGTGGGTCAGGGGTCAGGGCTGTGTTAGACTCTCTCCTCTCCTCCTATAGAGTTGTCTGTTGGGTCAGGGGTCAGGGCTGTGTTAGACTCTCTCCTCTCCTCCTATAGAGTTGTCTGGTGGGTCAGGGCTGTGTTACACTCTCTCCTCTCCCCCTATAGAGTTGTCTGGTGGGTCAGGGGTCAGGGCTGTGTTAGACTCTCTCCTCTCCCCCTATAGAGTTGTCTGGTGGGTCAGGGGTCAGGGCTGTGTTAGACTCTCTCCTCTCCCCCTATAGAGTTGTCTGGTGGGTCAGTGGTCAGGGCTGTGTTAGACTCTCTCCTCTCCTCCTATAGAGATGTCTGGTGGGTCAGGGCTGTGTTAGACTCTCTCCTCTCCCCCTATAGAGTTGTCTGGTGGGTCAGGGGTCAGTGCTGTGTATTACACTCTCTCCTCTCCCCCTATAGAGTTGTCTGGTGGGTCAGGGCTGTGTTAGACTCTCTCCTCTCCCCCTATAGAGTTGTCTGGTGGGTCAGGGGTCAGGGCTGTGTATTACACTCTCTCCTCTCCCCCTATAGAGTTGTCTGGTGGGTTGGGTCAGGGTGAAGGCTGTGATGTGGTGCGGAGTTGTGCCCCTGCGGAGGTGTGGATGAGACGTGACGTGAGGTCCCTGGCACGGAGGGCGAACAGCGAGGACAGTATTGAGATCATCAGCACCTCAGACTCCATCTTCCCCGATGACCTCATCTTTAACGCCATCACAGAGGAGGAGCCTGAGGAGCATGGAAACATGGGTAGTGTAATCCAGGAAGAGGAGGAGGAGGAGGAGGCAGCAGGTGAGGACACGCCCATTCAGCAGCACAGCACCCTTGGTATTGTAGTTCACGAGGAGGAGCAAACTCGGCACCAAAGAATCCTGGGTAATATAGTCCAGACGGAGGGAAAGGTTGAGCTAGAGGACACTCCCACTCAGCTGCACCGCACCCTGGGTATTGAAGTCCGGAAATCGGAGGAGGAGAAGCCAGAGAGATGGGACACTCCGGCCCCCTTGTCTGAGCCCCAGAGAACTCTGGGTAAGACTGTCTGTTTGTCCTCTTCAATAATAATAATGACATATCTGTCAAGAGAATTTTCAATCCCAATGATAATAACTAACAATAAGCTTTGACCAATCCCGAGGTTTGTAAGACCCTGGGTTTAATAATAATTAGGCAAAGACTCAGTTTATGCAGAAGGTTCGTACAGTTTATCCACGAGTGCGCTCTGAAGTCCATAATACAAAGACATCCATTTTATAATGCACATACCTCCACACAAACAGTAGATGTCCTACACACATACATACACACGAACAGTAGGTGAATTGTATCCTTCCCCAGAGTTCTCACCACTGTTTATCACTACCCAGCGCTGTCAGTTCCATTCCATTACAGGAACCTTGAGAAGGACTCCCTGTCCTATCATACCTTTCTCAGAGTTCTAGCCAGGTCGGGTCAAACACAGTTGAATTGTTCACGTTATTTTCCTCCACACACACACACACACATTTCTCTCCCTCCCATGTCTCTACTGAACCTTATTGGACGTTTAGTAATCATTCATTATACTACATAAACTAATAGTCACTAATAGTTTCAGGGTGGACTACTTTAATCATTACCTTTTAAGCATATAATTCCCTTATCAATATCCCTAATAGTTTCAGGGTGGGATACTTTAATCATGACCTTTTAAGCATATAATTCCCTTATCAATATCCCAGATGCTTTTTTCCCAAGGTGTCTTACAACGTATTATCTGTTTTCTCTCTTAGTAACTGATATAGTTTCAGGGTGGGATACTTTAATCATTACCTTTTAAGCATATAATTCCCTTGTCAATATCCCAGATGCTTTTTTTCCCAAGGTGTCTGTTTTCTCTCTTAGTAACTGATATAGTTTCTGTCTCCAGTCCACCAGGTGTCAGTAGAGGGCTCCTCCCAGCAGTACGAGAGTCACCATGCCAACGGCGAGGTCAGAGGTCAGGCTGGGCGTGACAGCAGGCGGGTGGTGGTGCCTGACCTCCAGGTGAACTTTTCTATCCCCTTGAGGTTAGATGTTAGAGGTCGGGGGTCAGGGGGGCAGCGGTTGCTAGGCGACACCCCTTACAGGCTGAGTGTAGACGAGGCGTCGGACTGTATGAGCAACATCAGCACCTCTCCATCTTCCTCTCTGCCCCCCACACATCTCCATGGCAACCACAGTGCTATTAATCCGCGACGACATCAGCGCCAGAGGAGGAAGGCGGGTCCTGGAGCCCTCAGGTTCCTGCGGCAGAATTCCTTCTCCCAGAATGCCGTGTTCTGCCTGCTAAGTGGACGGCCGCTGGTGGTGATTGGTGGAGAGGAGGGTTCCGTGAGGAGGACGGTTGCTGCCCTCTCGCTCTACCTGCCTTCACCTGGGCGCTATGGAGATGCTGTGCAGCCTTACCTGGCCACGCCTCTTCAGCTGACAGACCTGCTCACCTGGAGACTCATCGGAATCCACAGGTAAAAACAGAGCATCAAAACCCTGATGTATCATGGGTAAATTGTGACTGATGAGCTACAAATGATATTGAGTAGTGATTTATCAGGCCTTTATAGTCTGTTGTAATGTTGAACGTCACCATTACTCCTATCCAAGTTCTAGATCAGGTATTTCCAAACTGGGGTACGCGCAATGCCGTCGGCAATGTGATTCACATTTTTAAAAACAATCAGTTTCTATTTTGCAACGGGCAAGTTTTTCTTTTTCTTGCCTGAGTAGCCTCGTTTCACCGCCAAAATTAAACCATTTGGTGTTCAGTGAAATAACAACACAATGTCAAATACAGGTATCCTAGTCAAATAATGAACATCCAATCACATTAACCGTTACTCTCTTGCGGGAATTCCACTAACGGTCCGTATGTAGCCAAACGTAACTGCTGCTCATGTTGGTATCTGTACTGATGGTGCAAAATGCCAGGGAGACCTAGTGGAGTGGTAACGCTGATGCTCCCGACGCCACTGCAGCATCCACCGAGAGGCTCTCGTTGCCAAGGGAATGCCTGACAGCTTGAAAGACGTTTTGGACACCTCAGTGAAAATGGCTTTGTTAACCTCTCTGGGATATATGGGACGGCCAAAAGCCAGAGAAAATGCAGAGCGTCAAATTCAACTAAATTACTTTAAAAATCAAACTTTCATGAAATCACATATGCAAGATAGCAAATTTAAGCTACACTTGTTGCCAATATGTCAGATTTCAAAAAGGCTTTTCGCGAAAGCGAACAACGCTATTGTCTGAGGATAACACCTCCGTAAACAAAGAGAGAAAAGCATATTTCAACCCTGCAGGCGCAACACAAAACGCAGAAATAACTGATTCATGCCTTTGACGAGCTTCTTTTGTTGGCACTCCAATATGTCCCATAAACATCACAAATGGTTCTTTTGTTTGATTAATTCCATCCATATATATCCAAAATGTCAATTTATTTGGTGCGTTTGATCCAGAAAAACACAAGTTCCAACTTGCACAATGTGACTACAAAATATCTCAAAAGTTACCTGTAAACTTTGCCAAAACATTTCAAACTACTTTTGTAATACAACTTTAGGTATTTTTTAATGTAAATAATCGATAAAATTGAAGACTGGATTATCTGTGTTCAATACAGGAGGACAACAAACTGAAGCATGCTTTCTGGTCACGCGCCTCGATCTAGCAGTACACTTGAAGTCACCCTTGTTCAAGATGGCCGTACTTCTTCATTGCACAAAGGAAAAACCTCAACCAATTTCTAAAGACTGTTGACATCCAGTGGAAGCGATAGGAACTGCAAGAAGGTCCCTTAGAAATCTGGATTCCCAATGAAACACCATTGAGAAAGAGTGACCTCTTGCCTGCTAAATATGTTCTGCTATAGTCACAGACATGATTCAAACAGTTTCAGAAACTTCAGAGTGTTTTCTATCCAAATCTACTAATAATATGCATATCTTATCTTCTGGGGATGAGTAGCAGGCAGTTGAATTTGGGCATGCATTTCATTTAATCCGGACGTGAAAATACTGCCCCCTGTCACCAAGAAGTTAAAGCAAGGCCCCTGAACTCTCGTTCTAGAACACAAGTCGAAGTTCTAGAACACCATATAAATCACTTTCTGCACTATGCAATGATACAGGCAGCAACCATGTATCGCTTTCACAACATACAGAGAAGTGCGTTGGTTATCAAGGGGCAAACTATTGACACATTTTTTTTAAATTGAGAGACGAGCTTATTTTTTTATTTACTGACCATCATTTTCACTTGTCTGACCGCTTGCATGATGACCAGTTTCTCGTCGCAGGCTTACTATGATGGCAAATAATAACATTTGAGAGTGCGCTGACCCTGGCGATAGAGGGGGTACAGCTGGAGGTTGAATGATTTGAAGGGGTACGGGACTAGGGGGTACAGCTGGAGGTTGAATGTTTGAAGGGGTACGGGACTAGGGGGTACAGCTGGAGGTTGAATGTTTGAAGGGGTACAGGACTAGAGGGGGTACAGCTGGAGGTTGAATGTTTGAAGGGGTACTGAACTAGGTGGTACAGCTGGAGGTTGAATGTTTGAAGGGGTACTGAACTAGGTGGTACAGCTGGAGGTTGAATGTTTGAAGGGGTATTGAACTAGGTGGTACAGCTGGAGGTTGAATGTTTGAAGAGGGTACGGGACTGTAAAAAGTTTGGGAACCGTTGTTCTAGAACACAAGTCGAAATTCTAGAACACCATATAAATCACTAAATAACTTCCATCTTTCTCCCCAGAACGTCTCCTACAGCTCCCAGCATGCTTCACTCTCTGGCTCGTTACGGACGGTACCTAGCTGTGCTGGACCTGGACCAGCGTACACTGAGAAGCCCCGCCTACCACGGACACCTCATTGGCCGGCTGGCCAACCCCCACACTCTGATAGGCTAGTGAAATTATTAGTCTTTTTTTTTGTTGGCAACAAGCTGTGTCAACCATAAACCAAAACAGCTGTCATGCTCGCAAACAAATTATAGTTTTCAAAAACATATTATAATAGATTGCTTTTAATAAATGTTTGTTGCATTTAACTGCTGAAAATGCTGTTCTGGAGGTCATTTCCTTAATAGGTGATTTCAGAGGTCAACATGTGGGAGCTGTCTCTCCCAGGGATCTTACATTCCCACTACTATTGGCCAGTTGGAGGGCGTTCCAGTGGACGTCTCTCCCAGGGATCTTAAATTCCCACTACTATTGACCTGTTGGAGGGCGTTCCAGTGGACGTCTCTCCCAGGGATCTTAAATTCCCACTACTATTGGCCAGTTGGAGGGGCGTTCCAGTGGACGTCCCTCCCAGGGATCTTAAATTCCCACTACTATTGACCTGTTGGAGGGGCGTTCCAGTGGACGTCTCTCCCAGGGATCTTAAATTCCCACTACTATTGGCCAGTTGGAGGGCGTTCCAGTGGATGTCTCTCCCAGGGAACTTAAATTCCCACTACTATTGGCCAGTTGGAGGGGCGTTCCATTGGATGTCTCTCCCAGGGATCTTAAATTCCCACTACTATTGGCCAGTTGGAGGGGCGTTCCAGTGGACGTCCCTCCCAGGGATCTTAAATTCCCACTACTATTGACCTGTTGGAGGGGCGTTCCAGTGGACGTCTCTCCCAGGGATCTTAAATTCCCACTACTATTGACCTGTTGGAGGGGCGTTCCAGTGGACGTCTCTCCCAGGGATCTTAAATTCCCACTACTATTGACCTGTTGGAGGGGCGTTCCAGTGGACGTCTCTCCCAGGGACCTTAAATTCCCACTACTATTGGCCAGTTGGAGGGGCGTTCCAGTGGATGTCTCTCCCAGGGATCTTAAATTCCCACTACTATTGGCCAGTTGGAGGGGCGTTCCAGTGGACGTCTCTCCCAGGGATCTTAAATTCCCACTACTATTGACCAGTTGGAGGGCGTTCCAGTGGACGTCTCTCCCAGTCCAATGGGGTCTTAAATTCCTACTTCCACTTGGTTATGAACACAGCATTCCTGTCTTATTTCTTGACCTGCATCTTCAACTACACTATTTGAATGTCTATCATAGTGTAAAATGTGTTGAATGTTTGTTTGTGTTTCTTATGTCCAGGTCGTGGCAGCACCTACCTTCTCCATGTGGAGAGCTGCCTCGCTGAGCTGACCGCAAAGGCCTTTCTGTTCTCCTGTTCTCCTGACCTTTCAACTCTAACATCGGGTCGAGCTCAGAGTTCACCTGGGGGTCAATCAGCACCCATCTGCCACAGCCACTCTGACCTCCAGCTTCCCAGCCTCCCCAGGGAGGACGATGACTTCACGCTGACTCAGCGTCGCAGGGACTTCCTGTGTGGGCGGGGTTTCAGCGGGGAGGATGACCTCCGGGTGATGCACTTCCTGTCTGACCTCATCAAACAGCACCACGCAGGAAGTGGTCCTCCGGCCCTCCGCTTCTCCTACAGTGCCATCCCTTTACATAGAAACACCACAACATAGATATACAGCCCTGTCCCTTTACATAGAAACACCACAACATAGATACAGCCCTGTCACTTTACATAGAAACACCACAACATAGATATACAGCCCTGTCCCTTTACATAGAAACACCACAACATAGATATACAGCCCTGTCCCTTTACATAGAAACACCACAACATAGATATACAGCCCTGTCCCTTTACATAGAAACACCACAACATAGATATACAGCCCTGTCCCTTTACATAGAAACACCACAACATAGATATACAGCCCTGTCCCTTTACATAGAAACACCACAACATAGATACAGCCCTGTCACTTTACATAGAAACACCACAACATAGATATACAACCCTGTCCCTTTACATAGATATACCACAACATAGATACAGCCCTGTCACTTTACATAAAAACACCACAACATAGATATACAGCCCTGTCCCTTTACATAGATATACCACAACATAGATACAGCCCTGTCACTTTACATAGAAACACCACAACATAGATATACAGCCCTGTCCCTTTACATAGATATACCACAACATAGATATACAGCCCTGTCCCTTTACATAGAAATACCACAACATAGATATACAGCCCTGTCCCTTTACATAGATATACAGCCCTGTCCCTTTACATAGAAATGCCACAACATAGATATACAGCCCTGTCCCTTTACATAGAAATGCCACAACATAGATATACAGCCCTGTCCCTTTACATAGAAATGCCACAACATAGATATACAGCCCTGTCCCTTTACATAGAAACACCACAACATAGATATACAGCCCTGTCCCTTTACATAGATATACAGCCCTGTCCCTTTGCATAACTAAAGCATTTCTTCCATACTGTATCCTGTCTACACTGTGAAAGGAGAGATCAAGAGTGCATCTCTAATGCCACCCTGTTCCCTATATAGTGCACTACCCTGTTCCCTATATAGTGCACTACCCTGTTCCCTATATAGTGCACTACCCTGTTCCCTATATAGTGCACTACCCTGTTCCCTATATAGTGCACCACCCTGTTCCCTATATAGTGCACTACCCTGTTCCCTATATAGTACACTACTTACTAGTAGTGTACTATGTAGGGAATAGTGAGCTGTTTGGGAAGGAGCCCCCCTCCACCGATCACCTTCACAAACTGTTATGAAATGTTCATTGGTGTGTGTGTAGTGCAGTGTACTTTTGTGTGCCGTGTAAAAAATCAGAAAATTAATTTATTAAAGATTGATATTAGCCATGTTTCAACTTGGTGCTAACATGTGTCCTGCCCTTGGGTTTAAAGGTAGGGTTGGCCGAACGCTGCGTCGAGACTAGGGTTGGCCGAACGCTGCGTCGAGACTAGGGTTGGCCGAACGCTGCGTCGAGACTAGGGTTGGCCGAACGCTGCGTCGAGACTAGGGTTGGCCGAACGCTGCGTCGAGACGCAGGTGAAAATGAATTCACT